>NW_028301606.1:5757575-6060606 GCF_987345545.1 Pholcus phalangioides
TCATCACTGATCTAAAATTTTGTTCTGTTCACTGTCGTAACAAACAGTGTCTGATAAGTTATGCAAGTTTTTTAAGAATGACAAATGACACTCTTCCAAGACTACTTCCAAAAGTACTGAGCGAAATGACTAAATTACAAGGTCTAATGTAAATAAGTCAAGAGGAATCAGATGGTTTTCCTGCACTGTCCATGGCTAGCATGACAATTTTTGACAAATGAAACACTTTCATTTTTAGTTCTTTGTAGAACTTTATTAACATTGCTTATGCCCCTTGGGAACCATGGCATACGTATCCGATCGCTTTGTTATGCAAACTTTCAGCATTACATAAAATATACGCCCCCCCCCCCATTTTGAATGACCAATGTTAGTTCAAGTACACTGACTAGTCAGAAAGCATGAAGCAATAAATGTAAAACATTAGTACCATCTACACAAAATGGTCTACTCAAAAAACATATACAAAATGAATGTTCAAACCCTCAAATTGAGCAAAAGAAAAATTAATAAAGCAAGATAGTCACCCATGTAGTAGGTCCAAAAGTAGGTCCTGCTTACGCCCCTGTCCAGTCACACTTGTTGTGACATACTTATTATTATCCAAAAAGGGTAGAAATTTCTTGCAAAAAAGCCATAAAAACAAAAGCAAGAGAACAAAAAATGAGTCGTTGTAATGGAGGGTGTTGCAATTTCTTTGACGCTATAAGCAACGTTCATTAAAATTATTCTGTATGGGCATTAACCATTTCATCAAGAATTGGTGTTACAGCCAATGTGTCATCACAACCAAGATTGTTATAATGAAGTTTGACTAAAAAAAAAATAATTCAGAAAGTTAAAACAAAATACAGTGGATCTCGCTTATAACATTTTTCAAAAAACCACCGTGGAGAAATGTTGTAAGTGGGAAAATGCTTTTAATGGTAAATCTTAATGATAATTACTTGCGAGTTGAAACCCTGATAATTTGTTGCATCAGCAGAAAAACGTTATAGCCAGGATCGACTGTACACAAAAAATTTGATAAAGAAAAGGGTGCGAGCAGGGAAAAAAGCTGACATGGAAACATGTTTACACACAGCAACTTCTCATATGACTTCAGAGAAAATATTGCCCTAACCATCCAATTTTCTGACACGACTTTGAACTTCTTGACCTCCCAGTTTTGCTGTCTACATGCCACCATCTTATCGCAGACACACCCTCTTTTCCCAAAAACGGAAGATAAAATGCTGCATGTGTACCCGCATTTACAGATGATGAAAGGTCCCAAAAAGCAAAAGAAAAATTATTTTTCATTCATCTAAGCTAAATAGTTTTTTGCCCTACCCATATAATGTCTGCCCCGATGTAGGGTGACTACACATTGACTTAGTTCTTTTCTGTTGCTACTCATCTCCAGGGCAAAACAAAGTAGAAAAGAAACCTGAGAGATAAAAGAAAAAATATTTAAGGCCACAGCTTTCTCCAAAACCTATATTTTAGGAAAAAATCGGGAAAAAGATCTCTGGAGAATCAAAAAAAATCTGTGGCCTTTACTCAAATTTTTTGAGACTTCCATGACCTTTTTCTCATTGTGTAACTTTTCCGGGACTTCATGACTTTTCCATGATGGTAGACACCTTGGTGTTTAGTTGAAATTATATCTTTGGAAGTTTCCAAGTTACTTAGATATAGATTTAAAATTCACCCAAGTCCATATTTTAGTATTTTAGATTCCTAAGTGTAATCATTAAATCAATCAAGAAATCAATCACGAAATTGGGAAACATACATAGCATAATTTAATGATGCTCTGTTCTCAGACCATAACATTGGGCATTGCATCAAGGGTGAACTCAAGCTGGGTATTGTTGAACCACTGTGTGATTTTGAAAACGGTGAATATTATTTCTTATAAAAAGAAATGAAGAAATTCATTGAAAATTTTAAATGCCTTAAAAAGAGAGAAAAGCAGAACCTAAAAAATTTCAGTTAATGTAAAAAGGAAAAATAAGTACCTCTTTTTGGAAAAATGTTTGTCCTTTACACCAGCTGCTGTTTATACCATTGGACGAGCATTCACCGTACATGAAGGATAGGCCTGATGAATTTCTATATCTGAAAAGACTTCGCTGTTGCTGCTGCTTAGTTTTAAGGTCCCTCACATATTGCGGATGCAATGGGAAAGAACGAAAACCAAGGGACTGATCACTCAAAATTTGATCTACAGGTTGACTGGTATTTCTGTACTCGCCTACAAATTGAGGCTCATCATCTTCAATTTCAACAGCATTCTTTGAAAAACTTGCTGTCTCTTCTTGCACATCATCATCGTCGTCATCAGAAATGTCATGTTTCAACTGGGTATTTTGGGGATGGATATGTGGTCTTGATAATTGTGCTCTGGCAGATTTGTGTCCCATTTTGGACAATGGTTTAGGCAAGAATCTGCTTGAATACTGTGTGCTTCTGTTATTGTCTGCAGCATAAATAAAATTTTATCAAAATACAAGACAATGCATTTTTTCAGCACACTTCCATAATTCATTAAAAAATTTCATTACACTGAAACCTAGCATAAAGAAAACTGATTTAAATGAAAAAAAATTATGCACAAAGTTTACTTTTCATAAAATAAAAATTAATTCAATTATAGTTTGAGGTGGGGTATATGCATTCAAACCTCACTGTTGTGAATTTCATAAAAAAAGGAAAACTATTATTAGTGAAACTATAACACTTGAAAACTGCCTTGTGTGATTTAGTTTTCAAGAATTACTCGTGCAACCCAGTAATTCCTAATTACGGGTCTGAGCCTCATCCATAATGAAGTTTACTGATCCTAAAAGATTGGTTATTCAAAAGGGAAGCAAGAATGTAAATTAAATTTAATAGGGTGAAATTTTTCAATTAAAGTTCATGGATGTCTGGGAAGGATGGTATAGTACAGGGTTAGACAAATCGCAAAAAAAAATTCACATTACAGAAAAAGGTTCAAAATAAATCCAATAATTTTCACATTTTGGCTTTTTTAGGCCAAAGTGACAATCTTTCATGTTGGCAGATTTGTTATAAATTTTAAATATTTTGTGCTGCTCTAAGCCTGCAGTTTAGTAACAACACAAAGACAATTTTAGGCACCAATACCAATTTTTTAGTTGACCTGAAAACTGGGATTTCTCCAACTCTCGTAAAATAAAAATAAAGAGCCACTGATGAGGTGCAATGAAAAGAAAACAAGGGAACGAAAGAAGCTACAGGTAAAGCATAGGATCTTATGGACTGGCTTAGCAAGGTGGGGATGAAATAAATAGGTATGAAAGAATATGTCCTACCCTTTACAATATAACAAAGGACAGTCATTTTCGAAAATAATAATTAAACATAAGGAATAATGCTTCGTCAGTTGAAGGTAATAAATCCACTGGATAAAAATCTCATATTTTTCTGACATCACAAATCAGCAATATGAGATGGCAAAGTTTTTGGAAAAAATCTGTGAACACAGATGATTACTTTGAACAAATTCCCAAAGTGAAGAATTTAGTTTTTTTACCTGAGAAAAGAGGTTAATGAAACAGTCAAGATTCAGCTGACTGACATCATTCTTCCACATTTAAATAAAGATTTATGTGGCAAGACAAAGAATTCTCAATGTCACAAATGGGCTGATTCTGGTATCTCACCATTTTTTTTTCAATTAAAAATTTGGTCATCATCAATCTGTCACTAAAGATATTAATTAGTGAGCTCTGGCATTTGGATTTGATTGTTTTTTACACTCAAATCGATCAAAGTCTGCCAGTTTTACTAAGCCACATCTTTATTTTGCGAACTTAAAGTCAGCAACTTAAAAGCAGACTTAAAATCAAGTTCCAGACTGAATTTCAGAGCTTTTCAAAATAGAATTACAGCAGAATCGGGTAAAACAAGTGATTCCTGTATATAGCAATAAGTGTTTTTGTACAACTGCATGTATATTTTAACTCCCGAAACTGAAATTAATGTTTGTGACATTTTTTTTTAAAATCTTGCTTTCAGTTTCATGAAATAAAGCACTTACAATCCAATGAACTTCCAGAACCTGCTTGTTCAATTGCTTTTCTACCGATAGTTACGAATGCGTCAGGAGGCTCTAGAGAGAAAAATAAATCTCCAATCAAATATCTCTCAATAATCACATATTTGTTTCAAATAAACAAAATTGTAGTTTTCAAAAACAAACTCATTGTAAAAACTTATCAATATTGATGTATTTCAAAGTAGGGCAGATGTTATCCAAGTTAATGTGGATCGAATGTACCTCAGATAACGCGGGAAGTTATCGGATATTACAGTTGAATACAATAGGCAAACTAAAGATATAAATGGTGGAAATAACATTTGCACAAATATTATTTTATATTATTGTAAAATGTAATTGAATAAAATTATCAATCCAATACAGTATAAAGTTTCATAATGTAAATTAAAAAAAAATACTCTAACCATTTACTACACATGGAAGATGATTGTACCCTTATAGAAAGTCTTTCAATGCCTTTTGTAGGTTCTCAACCTCCAGATAACATTTAAGTTCTTGCTACATACTATGATTAAGTTGAACCAGTTCATGGTTGTGAAAAACATTTTGTACATTGGTTTATTGCACCTATTTTTTTTTTTAAATAAGTTTATGAAAAATATCTCGCTACTTGAATCTCAGATATAATTAAAGTTC
This sequence comes from Pholcus phalangioides, assembly GCF_987345545.1. Classification (NCBI taxonomy): domain Eukaryota; kingdom Metazoa; phylum Arthropoda; class Arachnida; order Araneae; family Pholcidae; genus Pholcus; species Pholcus phalangioides. Next base: position 5,762,281 of record NW_028301606.1, read on the forward strand.
TAGTGTACTTTTTCTCAAATTCAAAAGTCATTTTAATGTTTAAATCTTTAATCTGACCAATCATCTAGTTGCAGCCCTGAGCAATCATTTCTAGTTAGGTGGGGAGAGTTAGATAAATCAATTTGCCTGGGGGCCCCCCAAGATGCTCAAACCAAATTTTGTAAAAATCAACTGAGCTATACATCTACAGATTGCTTAAGTGACCCGTGGGACAACTCCAGAGCATTTAAGTGGTGTGTCAATACTGTTCTAGAACATTTAAGCGATCCATGGCACATTTAGAGATCCCTTGAGTGGCATGTGACAGTTTTAGAGCTCTTAAGAGGCCCAAGTGTGGCTCTGCATCACTCAAGTTACCCGCGGCACCTTTTCAGATTACTTAAGTGGTTTGCAACACAGTTCCAGATCACTCAAGTGGCCCACGACATGTTTCTAGAGCACTTAAGCGGCTCATACAGATTTCCAGATCATTGGAAGAATCCACTGAACATTTAGAGATAACTGAAGTAGTTCTATAGGGGGACTTCTCAATAGGGCCAACGTCAGTTCAGTAGCTGACAAACTAGGGAAAGGTTTTTCTTGTTTCTGGCACACCCAGTAAAAGTGCTATGAAGAATATTTCATATTTTTATAAAGGGTGGTTGATGACGTAAGCATTATTCAAACCCCTTCCCCCTTGTCATCAAAAGTCGACAAATTGGAAACACACCCCTCCCATTAATGCCAACGTAATACTTAAATGGCCCCTATGTAGGTGCACTTTTAGGTTTTGCATCTCTTTGCTTAGTTTCAGAAAGAGGTGACTCAAGATATTTTTATTCAAGGTAGTGTCTCAGCTGAATAGAAAATGCTCCAAATTATGTCAAAAAAGCTTGACAGCTGAAACTACCATAAAATATTTCGCAGTGTAATGACAATCCCATTTCCCCACAATTTTCACACACAAATGTATCTAAATTTCTTCTTACTTCGAGGCACAGGAGAGAAATCAGCAATCGAGATTCTTTTTGTTTTCCAGTGTGATCTAATTCCATCATCCTGTAAATAGACCAAATACTAGATTTAAGTTCAAATCTTTTTTTTTTCTATTTCAGAATCGGCCAATAAAGAAAATTTTAATTTCATTATTTAATTTTAAAGAGATTAAAAACAGTAAAAAATTAGTTGCATATCCTCCCCCCGCATGCCAGAAGCCTGAATGTGCAAATTTTCCCTATTTTCATTAGCTGGTTAGATACATTATTTTGCTTGCCTGAAACACAAATGCATATCCCTACTGAAGAATGTTACAAAACATTTTAGGAAAATAGGCCTAACTTTCATAGAGTAACATGGGTAAAGTAAACATTCAAATGCCCACGTTTTTCTTCTTCTAAGGAAAAGAACATGGCACATTCGTGCTTCTGGCATGAGGGAAGAAGATATATCATTTAAAGATAACTGTCTAGACACCGACATATATCAGCAAGAAGTAGTTTTGGTCCATAAGCATTGATTATTTCCTATTACTATGATAGTAGAGGTTACCAGATATTTAATTCATGAAGGAACGGACTGACACAGTTAGTTATAACTATGAATTGTCTTCACCTCCTAAACTAATCATGGCCCTGTCGCCGTCTCAATAAATAGATACAAGCAGTTGGTCAAAAACCAGGGCACAGGACCGCAACTAAGAAGAGCAGGTGGGTCTGGTGCCCCGGGAGCTGAACCAGAAGGGGGAGCCGAATTCACCCTTTAGCTGCTTCTTCTACATTACAAGGGGCGCCAAAATGCCAGCTTGCCCCGGGTGACAAAATATCTAGTTGCAGCCATGGCCCCCACATCCTGGAGCAGAGCCCCTAGGCTGGGATCTTTTGCGCCCCCCCCCCCCCCACCAGACTTTCACGGGCCCTTTTTATGATGAATTTATAGCGTGAAAAAACAAAAAAATTGTGAAAATTGTCCCGAGCCTTGTCAGCCCCCCCCCCCCCCGTGGGGGTTATGGTTGCAGCCCTGCTACAGAGTGTGAGTAGTGTGATGTTGTGGAACTAATGTGAAGTTTGTTTTTGTGTAATGCTTGTTATAGTGCTGTCATCTGCCACCAATTTCTGAAGCTTTGTGAAGTGTACTGATTGAATAGTTGTACCATTGTAGGCCTGTTGCTCTCTGTGACGAGACTTTTTAATGGAGAGATCGGCTTGCATTCATGCCTTGGAGGTGGGAACCACAGAAAACCAACTTCAGCCGACCACCATTGTGGCGATCGTGAGATGCACAAACCCCAGGTCCTTGAGATGTGAATCCGTCACTATGACCACTCGACCATCACACAGACAATTGTGTTCACCAAGTTGACACTGTAGGCCTACTGCTCCATGCGGATACAGCCATTCTTATAAACCAAAAAATTTTAATTTGAAACTATTTTTGTGACCCACCTAGACCTGATCTAAACCTAGTCTAACCATTGTGGGGGGGGGGGAGGGGGAAACAGATTGAAATTGATTGATTTGTACAAAACAACATGCCCAAGTCAAGGGGTTGTGACTCTAGAATTTTTCTGTAAATCCTGATTTTTTTTTTTGTGAGAATGCTCTTCAATCATTTATGAGAAAATAATTTTATTGAAGGTGAGTAATTCTGTGGGAAGTGAAATAATCGAATTAATTTTGCACAAAAAACAAATGAAATTTCAAATTTATGGTTTTGTTAATTTCTACTCCGTGAAATGCCAGTTTTCACACTTCAAATTTTACGAAGGATCCAAAAAATAGACCCAAATTTTGGCTGCACACACCCCTGGAAGTTCAACTACCTAATCATTACTTACATAAAAAATAGATGCATTTGCACCTGAACTTCCTTTTATCGGTCAGCATTAGCATAAAAAAAAACTGCAAGCCTGCAGAACCATATTTTCAAAACACAATCTTCAAAGCTTATTGATCGCAATGACAATGTAAGGAAAAAAACTATCAATAAAATTTAATGGCTTTAACATTGAAAAATAATTTAGAAGACTGATACAGAAACCCTTCACGTAACACATAATAAACCTATTTCCATAAAAGATATTACCTTGGTATTATTTCCACCTCGACGCATCAAATTCTGTCTTTCAGCTTCAGAACCCTCTTCAAAAAGCATCCTTGGAGTTGTACAGGAAATCATTTTAGCCAATGATGTTTCTCTGAACCAGCTGAAAATTCGTGATAAGTAACTCTTTGGGTTTTCTATACCTGCAAATGAATTTAAAGAAAAAAAAACATTAAATATCTGAATTTAATAAATAGCATATTTAGTTTTCAAATTTCAGAGATTAGATTGCAACAATAATTTGAAAAATAGCCTTCCAATTCCTTTTGTCATCAAGAACTATCAATTGATTTGGGTAGCACTAATGAACAATAGGTTTAATCCAGTCTTTTTTTTAGTCAGTCCAGTAATTTTTAGTCTCATTGCCCCCCTCATTTAGCCAGCCCATGTTTTTCACCTAGTTTCCAAAATGCTTCTCTCCAGTTCCATCACTCCATTAATCCCCTTGGAAAGCATAGTGCTTATCCTTACCTCTGCAACACACAGATCTCATTAAATGCTGTGAGCCAGTTAATCACTGTATAAGAAGCTTTGCTCGTTATTTTACTGCACTCAATTTTTTAATTCAATTTATAAAAAACTTAGCAGATAATCATAAAACATAAACAGATTATCTTAGCCAGTTAATCTAGGTCCTACTGTACTTTCACAGGTAAAGAACTACTTGATTTACAAATTGTTAGGCTAACAAAGATTTTCTGCAATATTTCTACCTCGGCTAATAAACATTCCAGTTGACACGGATGCACACTCTCACATGACCAAGCCACTCTGTAAGCTGAACTCCTGCACAATTATTAGAACAATTGTTTTTAGAGCCCGGTTAATTTATGTCTGCATCTCAGAATCCCTTTCCCATAGACGCCTCACTTCACAGAAAGCTTCGGAATCATTGCATGCAAAATAAATGATTGAGCAAAACGAAAAATGCATTGAAAAATAAAAGCCTAGACTGGATGTTTTCATTGTGCATGTGCTTTTAGTAAAAGACTTAGCATCAAACTAAACAGTCCGGACATTCTGTGAGATTCTTTTTTTCATCCGCTGAAATATGAGACACAGAAATAAGCTGATCATATCACATAAGAGGATACCTACACCAACACATAACATATACATTACACCACATAACATATATACGCTCTAGCGAAGGAAAATCTCTATCTCCTCTGTAGCTTAGTGGTCAGAGCACTCGTCCGGCAATCGAGGGACCCGGGTTCGACTCCCGGTAGAGGCAGAGACGAGTTTTTTCCTTCCTTAAAAAATTAACATCTCAAATAATAAATATCTTCACAACATCCAGTCTTCCGTATATCTTGTATATACTTTAAGCTTATACCATGCAAAATATATATCTATTATAGTAATGTACAGTCCCAACTCGGTCACGTTTCTTTATATTCCTGTAAATTCTCATCTATCCAATTGTGAAGCTGTTCAGCTCTGTCTTCGCTCAAATTTTATTTCCCAGTGTTTCTTAGTGTTTCATAAAACTTATCTTTAAATTTTGTGCCGTACCTGGAATGACTTAAACAATTTTCTATAGAAATATAGGGGAGAAATAGTGTTTTCTGCCAACAAACATTATTTCGGAATGAATTATTTTGATTAGCCAAAGTACCACTATACATAGACAGTTCAGCCTATGTATAGTGTGCCCACTCGCACCATGTCATTACACATGGGCCCACCTCGGCACCTAAAGTGAAGAGAAGGGCAGGGTTGCTGATTTTTCTTAATTATTTTTAAAAAAATCAATTTCTTTTTATTTTAATTTTTTTTCAACAAAATATATATTTAAATATATATATTACTAACACATTAGTCATTAATCTATATTTTCTTACAAAACACAATTAAGGAAATTTTAATTCATAAAAATAATGACTAAAAAATATTTGCAACCTAAAGATAAAGAATCTTATCAGTGTATCTTGAGAGATACACTGAAGAGCCAAAAAAACTGGTCACCTGCCTAATATCGTGTAAGGCCCCCGCGAGCCCACAGAAGTGCCTTTGACCTTTGAAGACCGGATACACCCCGCTTCCCATCTCAGAGAGATATCGAAGCGTTCCCGAAGGATGGGTGTATCCGGAAAGTTTTATTAAAAACAACGTAACATGACCACCTCAGACGAAGGCAGCAAAATAAAATAATTTACATAAAAATTGATCGCCAACTTCTGAAGTCATATAACAAATAAATAAAATCTAAACAATCATCGCCAATGGGCAATCAAAATTATAAACGGGATTATAAGATGCTGGTGTATAGCCGTCCATCCCATAAGAATCCAGTAATCGTCAATTGATCGAATGATTGCCGATAATCTTGGTATATAAAATTTCGAATCACTGTGAATTAGTCGCAGATCATCATCGTCTAAGCCGCCAGTCGTTACCGGAATCGTCACCGGGTGAACTGAGATCATCACAATTCACTATATAGCCGAGTAAATAACACTTAATTCGTCCTTGCCATCGATGACTTGATTCATTTCCTTGCAGGTGAACTTGCTTCTGTTTTCCATTTATCGGTTACTTTTGTTGACGCCGACGTGGTCGAAGATCATAGTTCCTCCTAAGATCAATCACTGGGGCTCTTGCCGGTTTGAACTCGTCATCGCTCCCACCGCACAGACGCGCACTTCCAGTCTTCTTAGTATGTATGCGATGTAAGTTGCTATCGAGGAACAATATAATCCACCGCACCCGAGCAAGGCCCATAGGGCTCTTCAAAACTCTTTTTTTGAAACACAGTCGACCGTTTTCGGGAATAGCACCAAAATGAAATTTTTTTGTATATGGGCAAGATGTCAGGTAATGCCATAAAGATCCAATCTCACCACAAGCACACATGGCGTTGTCCGACTTCTTGAAACGTTCTAGATACGTCGGTAATGGGCCGTGCTCAGTTATCATGATCACTTTCTCTCTAGACCAAATGGAACTGTTCCAACGGACGCGTTTCTGTATCTTATAGGCATCTTTATGTGCATTCTTGTCCCATAGCTGTTGCCACTTTTGTAACAGGTCACTTTTTAGCACGTGTTTGATGTGACTGCGAGGTAGCAAGAGTTGTTCTTCCGTTGGGAGATTAAGAGCATCTTTGGCCAATCTGTCCGCAATTTCATTCCCCGCTATTCCCGCGTGGCCTTTGACCCATTTGATACTGATAGACGGATGGTCGTATAAATGCTTGCGTATTCGCCGAGTATTTTCATGTGGAGTGCGCTGATCACGAATCGCATTAATACTAGACGCGCTGTCAGTATATATCGTCGTCTGCTGATTTTGCGTAATCGCCCATTCTACTGCAGCTAGTATGGCGAGAACCTCCGCCTGAAAGATACTGTTCCCTTGACGCAACCGTCGACTCCAAGCCTCTTCAACAGATCCTTCTGCATTCATAACTACGTATGCACAGGCCGTGGATGTCTCTGTTTTTGAGCCGTCCGTGAATATACTAATAGCTTCATCCGATGAGCATTGTTCCGTACCAGGCAGCGGAACTTGATTCTGGAACAAGTCCACACTGGGATGATGAAGCCAACTCTTATTATTCCCTTCGTAGGCATCAGGTGTTATAAGAATTCCGTCCATCCAAACCTCCTTACCGAAATGCAGGATTGTAGATCGACGAGCGTCATATTCAACATATAGGCTGAGCGGAGGGTTTCCCGTAGCAGTATACAGAACATCATTGGCTGTAGTTCTGTATGAACCAGTTACATACAATAAGAACGGACGTTGGGCAACATCGAGTAATTTACGGAGTCTCTGTGTCGGGTTTTTATACCAGATGGCGCTTGCATATGAAATCTGTCGTTGTACAACCGATCTGTACAAAATGTTCCTAAATTTTTGGCGTATACCCCACTTTGGGCCTGCTATGCGTCTCAATTTTTGCATGGTATCTTGAACCTTATCAATTTGTTTCGCCACATGCGTCGTGAATTTCAACTGATGGTCAATATGCACTCCAAGATATTTCATGCATTTAGATATTTGCAGTCGAACACCATTGATTCTTATGCAGGGACGTTTTTTCTTGGGGTGTGGCCATAGTAATTTAGTTTTAGTTACCTCCATGCTGAGACGATTATCTTCTAGCCATTTTGACAGTTCGTCAAACGCGGCATCCGCAGTGCTGCCAATGTCGTTGGGAGTTCTCGCCGAGATCACAAACACCAGATCATCGGCGAAAGCTTGGACATAGACATCCGGTCCCCAATTCTTTTTCAGCAGTGAGTCAAGCACGATAGACCATAGTAGCGGACCGCTGCATGAGCCTTGAGGACAGCCCATGGCCTGATGCTTTTCCGCGTCTCCTCCATCAGTTGGCATCACAACCGTTCGATCTTTTAGCATGTTCTCCACTATACAAATGAGATTGTAAGGAATTGGTAATTTTCGTACAGTATTGATTATTATCTCATGGCGGACCGAATCAAAAGCACCGCGAATGTCTATGGAAACTATGGCCGTTACTTGACCTTGTCGATGTCTAGTCGTGATCTCTTCCATCAGTGATTCTATTGCTTTTTCTGCCGAGCCACCTGTACGAAATCCGAACTGTCTTGGGCTAAGCCAGTCTGCCTTCTCTAGATAGTAGGTGATCCGTTGCACCACCAATTTTTCTAGGACTTTACCCATTGTAGAGAGTAAACAGATGGGGCGATACGACTGCAGCACCCCTGGATCCCTATCTTTCTTCAGGAAAAGCAAGACCTTACCACGTTTGAAACACTTTGGGAACACCGACAACTTGACTAAACTATTGAAGATATCTGTGATAACATGACCATGGGCTGCGACTAGGGTTTTCAAAAGAGGAATATTTATGTTATCAATACCCGGAGCTCGTTTATTGTTCAGTCTTCTGACTATTTGATTGATCTCCGTATGAGTGAATGGTGGGTCCGTCATAATCATAGATGGCGTGTATGGAGTCAAATTTATAGTATCCGGGAGGTTCGGAAAAATCTCCTCCAATTGTGCTTGGGCCGCTTCCAGCATCGTGGCACCAGTATGTGGACCGTTGGACATCATTACCTGCGGTGGTAGACGCTTCGTTTTGAACATAGATTTGTATGCTTGTCCAAATGGGCGGCTTTCCTCTGTGCAAAAGGCAATCCAACTAGTCGTTTTTGCCTTGTTTACGGCCTTAATATGCCCTGCTCTGAATTTTCTAAACTCCATCCTCGCCTGTACTCTATCATCACCCTTGGCCTTAATGAAACGACGCTCTAGTTTACGAAGTTGCCTGCGTGAAGCTGCTAACTCATCAGTCCACCATTTCAAAGAAGCGGTAAGACGCGGTTGTGCATAGCCCAACACCTGGATACATCGTTCTTTCAGCCGCTGCATTGAGGCGTCAAAGCATGCATTAACCTGATCCTCGTCCAAAACCATGTGAAGTTGTTCTTGGAGGTCCATGAAGATCTGCTCTGTAGCAGGCCTGATCTTTGCTAATCGTCTTGTGGTAGTTCTATACTTCGTAGGTTTTTGATATCTAGGCGTAATATTGAGTTGTAGATGGATATATTTGTGCGCACTATACGAATCTTCCGTACCTACTGACCAATCGGAACGCCTGTAAATATTTTCTGACGTTGTAAAAGTAAGATCTGGCCATCCTTTTGCGTCATAAAATTCGTAGGTAGGTCTTGTCCGTCTAGAATTAAACAGAAACAAGTTCCTGCTGGTGAGAAATTCCTGCATCGCGCGCCCTCTTGGATCCGTCTCTCGATAGCCCCACCACGAAGAATGACAATTTGCGTCCGCACAGAAGATAATGTCGATACCTGGTGCTGACTCGCAAAGATCATCCATCTCCTCTATGGCTTCGTCTACTTCTTCGTACGGAGAAATGTATACACTAGCAATTATAAGTTCACGTCCCTGCAGACTTATCTGAACAGCTACCAGGTGGCGGCCAATCTTGTACGTGGCCGGTCTAATATGAGTCGATGGGACTAATATAGCACTTTTGCATAGTTGCGCCGTCCACGACTGCCATGATTGTGGAATACCACGTAAAAGACCTCTATTTTGCCATGGTTCTTGAAGTAGAACCACATCTACTGACTGTGCTCTTACGAAAGCCTCCATATGTTCGATACAGATCTTAGCTTTGTCTGCATTTAATTGGAGGAGACGAAGTCCGTGTCTTACTTGGTTGTTTTTTGCCGAATGTGACGTCATCAGTTTCGTGTTAATTCACTGCCTAGATTCAGGCCCATAGTTAGTAACTTACTGTTACACCTTTCTCTTCGACCATCACGCCTTACCAATCTCTGCGTCGCTTATTAAATAACTGGCGAGTCGACTGCAGACCTATTGTGAGGAGAAAACTGGGACATTCTCTGCTCCTCGACCTGTGGTCCGTGTTAAAGTGGAGGTCTTGCGCCATGTTCATGAGCACACAGTCAACACATCTGCCCGTTCTGTCCATATGAGTGTTGATCGGTTGAGTATACCCGGTCATCTGCATTCGTCTCGTCGATACGCCTCGTATATTTTGCCAGTTCCGATGGCGTCCGAGTTCACGTGTGTCAACATATACCCGCCTTTCCTCACGTACTACTCCTTGTGAGAGATGGTATTTTCTTCGTCGTTGGTCTTGTCGAAAGTGTTCTCTCGCTGTACCCAGTGTACTGTCCCTATAGTCGGAAGTATAATGGTCAGACGTAATGTGTTTCCGTCGGTGTGGTGGATAACAGTCACGCCCATGAGGATCATAATCAGACCTCCTGACATTTCTTTCAGCATCAAAATTGGGAGGGTTTGTGGCCTTCCTACTTGACGGCTGAGCCAACTGCTCTTCTGCGTGTTGTACCTGACTACGTCTATATACCTTGAAAGAGTCTAATTTCGCCGCACCGCTGCTAGTGTTGGTTAGGTAGCTCATTCGCTGGTGACGAGCCTGGTGGGTTTCTGTTGCGTAAGTGTTTTTGCCATGCCGACTATTTTTACTGCCCTGAAGTTCTTCTCTCAGTTGCTTACGGCTATGTGTTGTTGTTACGGTATCAGTCCCTTTCATAGTTCGGTCATAGTCTTCACATCGTTCAGCCCAGGAGAGTGGATTGGATTGTCTCTTTTCGTTCACGTCATGCGATGAAATTACCTCCGCTTGTACATCTGATTCCACTGGGTTTGACAAGTGTAGCGAGGAGATGTCCACGCCCTTAGTCCTTTCAGGTGCAAGCCGCCTGCCCGATAATATTTGATATTTGGACCACTTTTGGCCACTGTCTTCCATTTTTACAACTTCTGCCCACGTTCTCTTTAATCCGAGGGAGGAAGGTGACAACACTTTTTCAGCTGGAAGCGCAGTGCTATTCTTCAGTTGCTTATTCGAATGCAGTTGTGGCCAGGCGTCCATCTTTTCAATTTCTATCGAAGGACTGTTCGTTTGCCTAGACCTGTCAATTTTGACTTTACGTTGTCTCTGAGGTTTGGGAGGTTCCCAAGGTAAAGTGGTTTCGTTGTTCCAGCTATCCTCAACGTAAAATATCGAGGTTGGCAGTTGAGAGGATACTGTCGTCGTTGGGCTAACACAGGCGTTCCTCTCTCGTGGGGCGTCTGGCCCCGTACCATTATATTCTGTATCACTTTGGGAAGCTACTACAAATTGAAAGTTCTGTTGCCGCTCGTCGGTGAGACAATCTTCCCGATCTGGTGAGTCCACATCCGGAGCATGATCCAAGATCGTCTGAGTTTCTTTGTCAATAAGTGGACCAGTTTCACTCCGACACACTGACAGATGATCAGTTTGAGTGTCTCTACTAATAAATATGTTATGTTCTCGCTGATTCACTCTCTTGACTACTGACTGCTCACTTTCGTAACACGAAGCAACCGTTAGAACACCATCCGACCGAAGTTCATTCGTACATGATACGATTGGAGAACGTTGTATGCTAGTTTGGCCCATTACACGATCGCTGATTTTTTGGGTCATTTTGCTCCGTAATCCAGGGAAGGTCACTTTGCTTGATTTACTTTTGACGTTAGAATTCTTCGTAGGCGAGGGTTGAGTTTCTGACTGCCCAACTATCTCCATGACCAGGTCGACTAATAGACGACGAACACTGTGTTGATCATTTAATGACACCTTGCGCCGCACCTTTCCCGAGGAGAGTTTTCGGGTGTCTCGAACGAGATTCCAAGTCGATTTAATTGCATCTATGGTGCCTTTTAGCAGGCACTGTAGACTTTCATGATCACTGACAGGCAGGCGGTGATGGGATCTGCCCAACGAATCTCTTCGGGGATCAGTTAAAAGTGTCCAGATGTTCCACGCAGCATCATACGTATAGAAGTCATCAGCATCGAGAGTTTCATTCGTTTCGTGGTCACCTAAGATCGCTTTTACCACAGAAGTTGGCACAATGTTCTTTTGGGTCTGGGGATGCAAAGCCGGAGTCACGACATCTGAAGCACGAACTGTTGATTTCAGGAAGTTCCTCTTGGGAACTAATCCGTAGAGGGGAGTAGCAGTCTTCATTGAACATTGGCAGCTTCGTGTTGCGTAGGAAGGTGTCCCAGGTCCACCGGATAGGTCCAAAGCATTCAAAAGTTGCGAGCTGCGGATACTGGTGACATCGATATGGTTGTCCGATGACGTGGTGTTATTCATGGCTAAGTGGTGTCGCAATTGTTCAAATTTCATGTTGATCAAAGATTTTGTTCAGTAATGTGACTTTGTATTATCCTTGCTGTTGTTTGTGTTAATTTTATTTATTATACCTTATTCTAGGCAACTTTACTTATAATAATTATTCTCGGCCTTTGAAGGAACAGTAGTGCATCTTAAAGTAATCTGCTCTCGAGGCCAGCCGAAAATAGAATTCAAGAATAAGAACTCCTTTATATTACAAATAATAAGATTGGCCTTGTTACACATGTTATGGAGCCATAGAAGAATAATACAGCCTCTACAATAATGATAAATCTATAGGCTTGTATTAAGATGGCGGGTTTCATAGAATTTACTTTGAAATCGATCAAATTTTAATTAAAAACGATTTTCGATGATAAATTTGAACCGAAAATTTATGTCACACATAAAGTACACAAAAATTATTCAATCAGCCGACATTTGATGAATTTGAAGTCCAATGGGAGGGCTAACGCTGTAGACAATGGCCGACCGATCCGCAATTCACTCGGCGCGATGTAAGTGAAGATAACTTTTCATCTCGACGCCGTAGACGCTTGCTTCGAAGTTCTAAAGAGTCCTTTCGATGTCCCCCAACTCACGGCACACCAGGATCCGTCAGCTTACAAATGGTTACGCCGGGATATGATGTAATTCCGGAGCTCCGTCAAAAGACGTCTTAACACTGTAGAAGCCATTGTCGTCGTCCCCACAGAAGTGCCGCAACACGACATGGCATGGCATGGACTCGGACTAATGTCTGAAGTAGTGCTGGAGGTAATTGACACCATGAATCCTGCAGGGATGTCCATAAATCCGTAGGAGTAAGAGGGGGTGGAGATCTCTTCTGAACAGCACGTTGCAAGGCATCCCAGATATGTTCAATAATGTTCGTGTCTGGGGATTTAGGTGGCCAGCGGAAGTGTCTAAAGTCAGAAGAGTGTTCCTGGAGCCACTTTGTAGCAATTCTGGAGTGTGGGGTGCCGCATTGTCCTGCTGAAATTGTCCAAGTCCATCGGAATGCACAATGGGCATGAATGGGTGGGGTCAGGTGGGGTAAAATGGTCATACTGAACATAAAATGGCATAAATTCAGAATTTCAATTGATATTGCTACAAAATTTCTGTTTTAACTTTCACTTGCAAGTAGCAAAGTTTTTTACTTAAAATTTTATGCCAAGTAACATTTTAGTGGCAATAAACTGTTTTTTTAATTGTTCAAGCTCGGGTTCCATTCTTTGAGTGCATGAATAATTCTCTCTAACATTTTAGTTGCTCAAACTTTTTATAGATTGGCTGTGCAGGGCACTCCAATAGTGTCTCAAGAACATTATTTCATTCACTGGTAAGTTGTAATCATTATATTTCATATTTTACAGTAATTTAAACAACGTGGGGTAAAGTGGTCATAGCATTAGGATAAACTAACACTTAGTTGTTAGGAGCTATTTTGCCTAACATATAATTGAAATTTCAAGAATTTTTTTTACTTGATACCAGTTTTTTTTTTTTTTTACTTAATTTACTTTTTACTTATTACAGTTCATTTTTTTTTCTTTTCCAGAGCAAAAATGCGCTTGGAAAGTATGTGTTTGAACCTACATGTGAAAAGAATATATAACAGTACTCTGACATCCTTCCATTAGTATTGCTAGTTGGAAAGAGTATCATATGAGCTGCAAGAAAACACGAGCTGAAGATTCCATATCACTCTTAAAGAAGATGGATCATTAACAAGTCAAGAAAAAAGGATTGTAGAAGAAAATCATGGTTGACATGTGAAGGAAACTGAGCAAGAGATTTCAAGCCTTCAATACCGATGTGAACAACCCCCACCCTTTTGTAGATATTGAACTTTCACAATTCACGACCAAGTAAAATAAAGATACAGAATAAACTTCATGAATGGCTGACTTGATCTTAGAAGGTGAAGAAGTGTCAAGATTAGCTAATATTAGTATTGTGTCTGATGAAAGACTTGAAACGAGCCATATACTGACTACCTTGCCCTCGTTAATCTCAGCTGTAAACAAAAGGGTAAGACAGAACTTAAAGGCAAAATGAAAACATGTTCAGGATGGCACAGGAGAAACCTTAATTAACAAAATAGTTGAACTTTGACTGCCACAAAATAGAAATATACAAAAATATCATAAAACTCCCATAGCCAAAGAAAAAATTTCCTGAAGATCTGAGGCAAATCTATAACAACTATTCAAATTTATAAAAGATGTCAGAAGGATGTGTGTGTGGGGTGCTGGTTTATTATGAAGAAAACAAAAACCAATGGATGCAAATTATCAGACAAGTGATTAATAAAGGTGATCCGAAGGATGGGTGTATCCGGAAAGTTTTATTAAAAACAACGTAACATGACCACCTCAGACGAAGGCAGCAAAATAAAATAATTTACATAAAAATTGATCGCCAACTTCTGAAGTCATATAACAAATAAATAAAATCTAAACAATCATCGCCAATGGGCAATCAAAATTATAAACGGGATTATAAGATGCTGGTGTATAGCCGTCCATCCCATAAGAATCCAGTAATCGTCAATTGATCGAATGATTGCCGATAATCTTGGTATATAAAATTTCGAATCACTGTGAATTAGTCGCAGATCATCATCGTCTAAGCCGCCAGTCGTTACCGGAATCGTCACCGGGTGAACTGAGATCATCACAATTCACTATATAGCCGAGTAAATAACACTTAATTCGTCCTTGCCATCGATGACTTGATTCATTTCCTTGCAGGTGAACTTGCTTCTGTTTTCCATTTATCGGTTACTTTTGTTGACGCCGACGTGGTCGAAGATCATAGTTCCTCCTAAGATCAATCACTGGGGCTCTTGCCGGTTTGAACTCGTCATCGCTCCCACCGCACAGACGCGCACTTCCAGTCTTCTTAGTATGTATGCGATGTAAGTTGCTATCGAGGAACAATATAATCCACCGCACCCGAGCAAGGCCCATAGGGCTCTTCAAAACTCTTTTTTTGAAACACAGTCGACCGTTTTCGGGAATAGCACCAAAATGAAATTTTTTTGTATATGGGCAAGATGTCAGGTAATGCCATAAAGATCCAATCTCACCACAAGCACACATGGCGTTGTCCGACTTCTTGAAACGTTCTAGATACGTCGGTAATGGGCCGTGCTCAGTTATCATGATCACTTTCTCTCTAGACCAAATGGAACTGTTCCAACGGACGCGTTTCTGTATCTTATAGGCATCTTTATGTGCATTCTTGTCCCATAGCTGTTGCCACTTTTGTAACAGGTCACTTTTTAGCACGTGTTTGATGTGACTGCGAGGTAGCAAGAGTTGTTCTTCCGTTGGGAGATTAAGAGCATCTTTGGCCAATCTGTCCGCAATTTCATTCCCCGCTATTCCCGCGTGGCCTTTGACCCATTTGATACTGATAGACGGATGGTCGTATAAATGCTTGCGTATTCGCCGAGTATTTTCATGTGGAGTGCGCTGATCACGAATCGCATTAATACTAGACGCGCTGTCAGTATATATCGTCGTCTGCTGATTTTGCGTAATCGCCCATTCTACTGCAGCTAGTATGGCGAGAACCTCCGCCTGAAAGATACTGTTCCCTTGACGCAACCGTCGACTCCAAGCCTCTTCAACAGATCCTTCTGCATTCATAACTACGTATGCACAGGCCGTGGATGTCTCTGTTTTTGAGCCGTCCGTGAATATACTAATAGCTTCATCCGATGAGCATTGTTCCGTACCAGGCAGCGGAACTTGATTCTGGAACAAGTCCACACTGGGATGATGAAGCCAACTCTTATTATTCCCTTCGTAGGCATCAGGTGTTATAAGAATTCCGTCCATCCAAACCTCCTTACCGAAATGCAGGATTGTAGATCGACGAGCGTCATATTCAACATATAGGCTGAGCGGAGGGTTTCCCGTAGCAGTATACAGAACATCATTGGCTGTAGTTCTGTATGAACCAGTTACATACAATAAGAACGGACGTTGGGCAACATCGAGTAATTTACGGAGTCTCTGTGTCGGGTTTTTATACCAGATGGCGCTTGCATATGAAATCTGTCGTTGTACAACCGATCTGTACAAAATGTTCCTAAATTTTTGGCGTATACCCCACTTTGGGCCTGCTATGCGTCTCAATTTTTGCATGGTATCTTGAACCTTATCAATTTGTTTCGCCACATGCGTCGTGAATTTCAACTGATGGTCAATATGCACTCCAAGATATTTCATGCATTTAGATATTTGCAGTCGAACACCATTGATTCTTATGCAGGGACGTTTTTTCTTGGGGTGTGGCCATAGTAATTTAGTTTTAGTTACCTCCATGCTGAGACGATTATCTTCTAGCCATTTTGACAGTTCGTCAAACGCGGCATCCGCAGTGCTGCCAATGTCGTTGGGAGTTCTCGCCGAGATCACAAACACCAGATCATCGGCGAAAGCTTGGACATAGACATCCGGTCCCCAATTCTTTTTCAGCAGTGAGTCAAGCACGATAGACCATAGTAGCGGACCGCTGCATGAGCCTTGAGGACAGCCCATGGCCTGATGCTTTTCCGCGTCTCCTCCATCAGTTGGCATCACAACCGTTCGATCTTTTAGCATGTTCTCCACTATACAAATGAGATTGTAAGGAATTGGTAATTTTCGTACAGTATTGATTATTATCTCATGGCGGACCGAATCAAAAGCACCGCGAATGTCTATGGAAACTATGGCCGTTACTTGACCTTGTCGATGTCTAGTCGTGATCTCTTCCATCAGTGATTCTATTGCTTTTTCTGCCGAGCCACCTGTACGAAATCCGAACTGTCTTGGGCTAAGCCAGTCTGCCTTCTCTAGATAGTAGGTGATCCGTTGCACCACCAATTTTTCTAGGACTTTACCCATTGTAGAGAGTAAACAGATGGGGCGATACGACTGCAGCACCCCTGGATCCCTATCTTTCTTCAGGAAAAGCAAGACCTTACCACGTTTGAAACACTTTGGGAACACCGACAACTTGACTAAACTATTGAAGATATCTGTGATAACATGACCATGGGCTGCGACTAGGGTTTTCAAAAGAGGAATATTTATGTTATCAATACCCGGAGCTCGTTTATTGTTCAGTCTTCTGACTATTTGATTGATCTCCGTATGAGTGAATGGTGGGTCCGTCATAATCATAGATGGCGTGTATGGAGTCAAATTTATAGTATCCGGGAGGTTCGGAAAAATCTCCTCCAATTGTGCTTGGGCCGCTTCCAGCATCGTGGCACCAGTATGTGGACCGTTGGACATCATTACCTGCGGTGGTAGACGCTTCGTTTTGAACATAGATTTGTATGCTTGTCCAAATGGGCGGCTTTCCTCTGTGCAAAAGGCAATCCAACTAGTCGTTTTTGCCTTGTTTACGGCCTTAATATGCCCTGCTCTGAATTTTCTAAACTCCATCCTCGCCTGTACTCTATCATCACCCTTGGCCTTAATGAAACGACGCTCTAGTTTACGAAGTTGCCTGCGTGAAGCTGCTAACTCATCAGTCCACCATTTCAAAGAAGCGGTAAGACGCGGTTGTGCATAGCCCAACACCTGGATACATCGTTCTTTCAGCCGCTGCATTGAGGCGTCAAAGCATGCATTAACCTGATCCTCGTCCAAAACCATGTGAAGTTGTTCTTGGAGGTCCATGAAGATCTGCTCTGTAGCAGGCCTGATCTTTGCTAATCGTCTTGTGGTAGTTCTATACTTCGTAGGTTTTTGATATCTAGGCGTAATATTGAGTTGTAGATGGATATATTTGTGCGCACTATACGAATCTTCCGTACCTACTGACCAATCGGAACGCCTGTAAATATTTTCTGACGTTGTAAAAGTAAGATCTGGCCATCCTTTTGCGTCATAAAATTCGTAGGTAGGTCTTGTCCGTCTAGAATTAAACAGAAACAAGTTCCTGCTGGTGAGAAATTCCTGCATCGCGCGCCCTCTTGGATCCGTCTCTCGATAGCCCCACCACGAAGAATGACAATTTGCGTCCGCACAGAAGATAATGTCGATACCTGGTGCTGACTCGCAAAGATCATCCATCTCCTCTATGGCTTCGTCTACTTCTTCGTACGGAGAAATGTATACACTAGCAATTATAAGTTCACGTCCCTGCAGACTTATCTGAACAGCTACCAGGTGGCGGCCAATCTTGTACGTGGCCGGTCTAATATGAGTCGATGGGACTAATATAGCACTTTTGCATAGTTGCGCCGTCCACGACTGCCATGATTGTGGAATACCACGTAAAAGACCTCTATTTTGCCATGGTTCTTGAAGTAGAACCACATCTACTGACTGTGCTCTTACGAAAGCCTCCATATGTTCGATACAGATCTTAGCTTTGTCTGCATTTAATTGGAGGAGACGAAGTCCGTGTCTTACTTGGTTGTTTTTTGCCGAATGTGACGTCATCAGTTTCGTGTTAATTCACTGCCTAGATTCAGGCCCATAGTTAGTAACTTACTGTTACACCTTTCTCTTCGACCATCACGCCTTACCAATCTCTGCGTCGCTTATTAAATAACTGGCGAGTCGACTGCAGACCTATTGTGAGGAGAAAACTGGGACATTCTCTGCTCCTCGACCTGTGGTCCGTGTTAAAGTGGAGGTCTTGCGCCATGTTCATGAGCACACAGTCAACACATCTGCCCGTTCTGTCCATATGAGTGTTGATCGGTTGAGTATACCCGGTCATCTGCATTCGTCTCGTCGATACGCCTCGTATATTTTGCCAGTTCCGATGGCGTCCGAGTTCACGTGTGTCAACATATACCCGCCTTTCCTCACGTACTACTCCTTGTGAGAGATGGTATTTTCTTCGTCGTTGGTCTTGTCGAAAGTGTTCTCTCGCTGTACCCAGTGTACTGTCCCTATAGTCGGAAGTATAATGGTCAGACGTAATGTGTTTCCGTCGGTGTGGTGGATAACAGTCACGCCCATGAGGATCATAATCAGACCTCCTGACATTTCTTTCAGCATCAAAATTGGGAGGGTTTGTGGCCTTCCTACTTGACGGCTGAGCCAACTGCTCTTCTGCGTGTTGTACCTGACTACGTCTATATACCTTGAAAGAGTCTAATTTCGCCGCACCGCTGCTAGTGTTGGTTAGGTAGCTCATTCGCTGGTGACGAGCCTGGTGGGTTTCTGTTGCGTAAGTGTTTTTGCCATGCCGACTATTTTTACTGCCCTGAAGTTCTTCTCTCAGTTGCTTACGGCTATGTGTTGTTGTTACGGTATCAGTCCCTTTCATAGTTCGGTCATAGTCTTCACATCGTTCAGCCCAGGAGAGTGGATTGGATTGTCTCTTTTCGTTCACGTCATGCGATGAAATTACCTCCGCTTGTACATCTGATTCCACTGGGTTTGACAAGTGTAGCGAGGAGATGTCCACGCCCTTAGTCCTTTCAGGTGCAAGCCGCCTGCCCGATAATATTTGATATTTGGACCACTTTTGGCCACTGTCTTCCATTTTTACAACTTCTGCCCACGTTCTCTTTAATCCGAGGGAGGAAGGTGACAACACTTTTTCAGCTGGAAGCGCAGTGCTATTCTTCAGTTGCTTATTCGAATGCAGTTGTGGCCAGGCGTCCATCTTTTCAATTTCTATCGAAGGACTGTTCGTTTGCCTAGACCTGTCAATTTTGACTTTACGTTGTCTCTGAGGTTTGGGAGGTTCCCAAGGTAAAGTGGTTTCGTTGTTCCAGCTATCCTCAACGTAAAATATCGAGGTTGGCAGTTGAGAGGATACTGTCGTCGTTGGGCTAACACAGGCGTTCCTCTCTCGTGGGGCGTCTGGCCCCGTACCATTATATTCTGTATCACTTTGGGAAGCTACTACAAATTGAAAGTTCTGTTGCCGCTCGTCGGTGAGACAATCTTCCCGATCTGGTGAGTCCACATCCGGAGCATGATCCAAGATCGTCTGAGTTTCTTTGTCAATAAGTGGACCAGTTTCACTCCGACACACTGACAGATGATCAGTTTGAGTGTCTCTACTAATAAATATGTTATGTTCTCGCTGATTCACTCTCTTGACTACTGACTGCTCACTTTCGTAACACGAAGCAACCGTTAGAACACCATCCGACCGAAGTTCATTCGTACATGATACGATTGGAGAACGTTGTATGCTAGTTTGGCCCATTACACGATCGCTGATTTTTTGGGTCATTTTGCTCCGTAATCCAGGGAAGGTCACTTTGCTTGATTTACTTTTGACGTTAGAATTCTTCGTAGGCGAGGGTTGAGTTTCTGACTGCCCAACTATCTCCATGACCAGGTCGACTAATAGACGACGAACACTGTGTTGATCATTTAATGACACCTTGCGCCGCACCTTTCCCGAGGAGAGTTTTCGGGTGTCTCGAACGAGATTCCAAGTCGATTTAATTGCATCTATGGTGCCTTTTAGCAGGCACTGTAGACTTTCATGATCACTGACAGGCAGGCGGTGATGGGATCTGCCCAACGAATCTCTTCGGGGATCAGTTAAAAGTGTCCAGATGTTCCACGCAGCATCATACGTATAGAAGTCATCAGCATCGAGAGTTTCATTCGTTTCGTGGTCACCTAAGATCGCTTTTACCACAGAAGTTGGCACAATGTTCTTTTGGGTCTGGGGATGCAAAGCCGGAGTCACGACATCTGAAGCACGAACTGTTGATTTCAGGAAGTTCCTCTTGGGAACTAATCCGTAGAGGGGAGTAGCAGTCTTCATTGAACATTGGCAGCTTCGTGTTGCGTAGGAAGGTGTCCCAGGTCCACCGGATAGGTCCAAAGCATTCAAAAGTTGCGAGCTGCGGATACTGGTGACATCGATATGGTTGTCCGATGACGTGGTGTTATTCATGGCTAAGTGGTGTCGCAATTGTTCAAATTTCATGTTGATCAAAGATTTTGTTCAGTAATGTGACTTTGTATTATCCTTGCTGTTGTTTGTGTTAATTTTATTTATTATACCTTATTCTAGGCAACTTTACTTATAATAATTATTCTCGGCCTTTGAAGGAACAGTAGTGCATCTTAAAGTAATCTGCTCTCGAGGCCAGCCGAAAATAGAATTCAAGAATAAGAACTCCTTTATATTACAAATAATAAGATTGGCCTTGTTACACATGTTATGGAGCCATAGAAGAATAATACAGCCTCTACAATAATGATAAATCTATAGGCTTGTATTAAGATGGCGGGTTTCATAGAATTTACTTTGAAATCGATCAAATTTTAATTAAAAACGATTTTCGATGATAAATTTGAACCGAAAATTTATGTCACACATAAAGTACACAAAAATTATTCAATCAGCCGACATTTGATGAATTTGAAGTCCAATGGGAGGGCTAACGCTGTAGACAATGGCCGACCGATCCGCAATTCACTCGGCGCGATGTAAGTGAAGATAACTTTTCATCTCGACGCCGTAGACGCTTGCTTCGAAGTTCTAAAGAGTCCTTTCGATGTCCCCCAACTCACGGCACACCAGGATCCGTCAGCTTACAAATGGTTACGCCGGGATATGATGTAATTCCGGAGCTCCGTCAAAAGACGTCTTAACACTGTAGAAGCCATTGTCGTCGTCCCCACAGAAGTGCCGCAACACGACATGGCATGGCATGGACTCGGACTAATGTCTGAAGTAGTGCTGGAGGTAATTGACACCATGAATCCTGCAGGGATGTCCATAAATCCGTAGGAGTAAGAGGGGGTGGAGATCTCTTCTGAACAGCACGTTGCAAGGCATCCCAGATATGTTCAATAATGTTCGTGTCTGGGGATTTAGGTGGCCAGCGGAAGTGTCTAAAGTCAGAAGAGTGTTCCTGGAGCCACTTTGTAGCAATTCTGGAGTGTGGGGTGCCGCATTGTCCTGCTGAAATTGTCCAAGTCCATCGGAATGCACAATGGGCATGAATGGGTGGGGTCAGGTGGGGTAAAATGGTCATACTGAACATAAAATGGCATAAATTCAGAATTTCAATTGATATTGCTACAAAATTTCTGTTTTAACTTTCACTTGCAAGTAGCAAAGTTTTTTACTTAAAATTTTATGCCAAGTAACATTTTAGTGGCAATAAACTGTTTTTTTAATTGTTCAAGCTCGGGTTCCATTCTTTGAGTGCATGAATAATTCTCTCTAACATTTTAGTTGCTCAAACTTTTTATAGATTGGCTGTGCAGGGCACTCCAATAGTGTCTCAAGAACATTATTTCATTCACTGGTAAGTTGTAATCATTAT
Organism: Pholcus phalangioides; assembly: GCF_987345545.1. Taxonomy (NCBI): domain Eukaryota; kingdom Metazoa; phylum Arthropoda; class Arachnida; order Araneae; family Pholcidae; genus Pholcus; species Pholcus phalangioides. The sequence goes on from NW_028301606.1 coordinate 5,784,303, forward strand.
ATTTCATATTTTACAGTAATTTAAACAACGTGGGGTAAAGTGGTCATAGCATTAGGATAAACTAACACTTAGTTGTTAGGAGCTATTTTGCCTAACATATAATTGAAATTTCAAGAATTTTTTTTACTTGATACCAGTTTTTTTTTTTTTTTACTTAATTTACTTTTTACTTATTACAGTTCATTTTTTTTTCTTTTCCAGAGCAAAAATGCGCTTGGAAAGTATGTGTTTGAACCTACATGTGAAAAGAATATATAACAGTACTCTGACATCCTTCCATTAGTATTGCTAGTTGGAAAGAGTATCATATGAGCTGCAAGAAAACACGAGCTGAAGATTCCATATCACTCTTAAAGAAGATGGATCATTAACAAGTCAAGAAAAAAGGATTGTAGAAGAAAATCATGGTTGACATGTGAAGGAAACTGAGCAAGAGATTTCAAGCCTTCAATACCGATGTGAACAACCCCCACCCTTTTGTAGATATTGAACTTTCACAATTCACGACCAAGTAAAATAAAGATACAGAATAAACTTCATGAATGGCTGACTTGATCTTAGAAGGTGAAGAAGTGTCAAGATTAGCTAATATTAGTATTGTGTCTGATGAAAGACTTGAAACGAGCCATATACTGACTACCTTGCCCTCGTTAATCTCAGCTGTAAACAAAAGGGTAAGACAGAACTTAAAGGCAAAATGAAAACATGTTCAGGATGGCACAGGAGAAACCTTAATTAACAAAATAGTTGAACTTTGACTGCCACAAAATAGAAATATACAAAAATATCATAAAACTCCCATAGCCAAAGAAAAAATTTCCTGAAGATCTGAGGCAAATCTATAACAACTATTCAAATTTATAAAAGATGTCAGAAGGATGTGTGTGTGGGGTGCTGGTTTATTATGAAGAAAACAAAAACCAATGGATGCAAATTATCAGACAAGTGATTAATAAGGGTTTATTATCTGTTGAATATCTTGAAAAAGCCTAAATAATGAATTTTTATACCTTTCCAGAAAACGAGGACATAAATGATATAAGAGATCAGTTGTATTTGAAGATCTTAATGAAGCCCATTTTTACCATAGAGTACATTAAAAGTAGAAAATTATTGTTTGATAAATGTGTTAAATAAAATTTCAATGCCCACTGATTATTTTCTTAAAATTTCATTATTATTTGGTATGACCATTTTACCCCATGCACTACTCACTTTACTCCACCCCTTAGAGTAAAGTGGTCATAAAAGTGTGTAAAAAGTGGCTGAAAAAAAACTGTTACACTCAAAAAATATTTTTGAAAAATGAGCTAATATACTCTCTAAGAATGTAATGTAAAATATCAGCCAAAAGATATTATTGAAAAATTTATATGGTTATACCTCTTCAAAGACGAAAACACCACTTTTTATGACCATTTTACCCCACCTGACCCTGCAGGTGATCAGACAGGATGCTTACGTACCTGTCACCTGTCAAAGTCGTATCTAGACGTATCAGGGGTCCCATATCACGCCAACTGCACACGCCCCATACCATCACAGAGCCTCCACCAGCTTGAACAGTCCCCTGTTGACATGTAGGGTCCATGAGGTTGTCTCTATATCCGTACACGTCCATCAGCTCGAAGCAATTGGAACCGAGACTCGTCAGACGAGGCAACGTGTTTCCAGTCCTCAACAGTCCAATGTCTGTGTTGTCAGGCCCAGGCGAGGCGTAAAGCTTTGTGTCGTGCAGTCATCAAGGGTACACAAGTGGGCCTTCAGCTCCGAAAGCCCATATCGATGATGTTTCGTTGAATGGTTCGCACGCTGACACTTGTTGATGGCCCAGCATTGAAATCTGCAGCAATTTGCGGAAGGGTTGCACGTCTGTCACGTTTAATGATACTCGTCAGTCGCCATTGGTCCCGTTCTTGCATGATCTTTTTCCGGCTGCAGCGATGTCGTAGATTTAATTTTTTACCGGATTCCCGATATTCACAGTACACTCGTGAAATGGTCGTTTGTGAAAATCCAAATTTCATCGCTACCTCGGAGATGCTATGTCCCATCTCTTGTATGCCGACTATAACACCACTTTCAAACTCACTTAAATCTCGATAACCTGCCATTGTAGCAGCAGTAACCGATCTAACAACTACGCCAGACACTTGTTGTGTTATATAGGCGTTGCCGACCGCAACACCATACTCTGATTGGTTCCATATCTCTTTATTTGCATACACATGTCTGGACCAGTTTTTTTTTTGGCTCTTCAGTTTATGATGGAACATTTTATTAGGAAAAATAGAAAAAAAAACCCTTACATTTCTTGAATAGATATCTTGCATAGGTCTATATCATATTCAATAATTGATCATTTGCTTCATTCAGGGGTGGGAAGTGACTAAGTCCATTTCGGAGCAGCAAAATTCAGGATTCGGAGCAGTTTTGGAGTAGCAAATTTGGGATTTGGAGCAGCAAAATATGGGATTCGGAGCAGATATTTATAAATTGGAACAGTGAAATTAACAAGAATATTTTCGTTAACCCTCAACCCTTTTCAAAATAAAACTGCACTGTCTTTTGTTATCAAACATCTTTTCGTCAGCTTGATTTTTGTGTTTTAGGCTTTTGACACCTTGTTTGAAAGAGCGGCTATCATAAAATTTTTTGCACCCGTCTATTTAAGATGATTTTTGCTTACTGTAGGCACTATTTGCTGCCTTGAACAGCAGCACTTCAAATGAGCTAAAAAAAATTTATAAGTTTTTAATTTTTTTATACTTGGAAAGAAATTGTTGCAAAATGGGAGAGAATTTCGGAACAATCAACTCGATGTTTGGAGATTCAGCACTCATTATCTGGCGAGATTGGCGATCTGACACTCCCTATTTGGCGAGATTGCCGATTTAACGCTCGTTATTCGGCAACATTAGCAATTTAACGCTCGTTATTCGGCAAAATTAGCGATTTAATGCTCGTTATTCGGCAAAATTAGCGATTTAACGCTCGTTATTCGGCAAAATTAGCGATTTAACGCTCATTATTCGGCAAAGTTTCTAAACAAAACATTCGTAATTCGGCGGACATGCGCTTTTTACTCCCGGAATGAAATTTTTTTTCACGAAACATCGGGATTTAACACAATGACAATCGAGACTACAGTAATTTCTGCTGCTTCCAGTGATGACTTTTTTTTTTAAACGGAAACACTCGAATTTGCACTTTAAAGCTGAAAAGGCATTGCAAGCCATCTTCAGTTCCACGATCACGGACAATATCCGAGGTTTCGCGATGGAAAGCCCGATCAGGGGTCGATAGTTTAAGTATAGTGGAAGAAAACACACTCTTCTCTCTCGTAAAGAAACGTTTCGTGGCTAGCAGGAACAAAATTTTTTTAGCGTCCTTTCCGAAATTCCGGGCATACTGAAGCAAAATTCGCTATTTGGCGCAAAAAAATGCGAAAATACGCTATTGGAGCAGGATGGCGCAAGATATTAGTTTTGGCACAGTGCGGCGCAATTGGCGCAGAGTTCCCACCCCTGTTCATTAGAAACACTAGTTTTGATTCTTTTGCCTATTCCTTTCAGTGCAGGCAGTCAATACTTTAGCTGTGGTTAGCAGGTTCAAAAAAATTGCATACCACTCTTCTTAATTACATCTTTACCAAAAGCATTAGTAAAAACTATTCGGCCACTCAAACTCGGACATTGTATGAACAACCTTGATTAAAAACATTTTTGGCATGAAATGGTTCCAACTTCCCCAAAACTTTTAATGTAATTGTCTTGTCGGAAACCTAGAGCCACAGTTTTGTTTGATACAGACCCTAATTTCTCTCTTCTTTTGCGACATCAATTCCCATATCACAAATTAACACTGATGAGCTTAGAATAAACGCAGCAAAGTATGCATCTATTAATATGTGTGATTGTCCATATCTATTTTTATATGTTGAAGACAAGACCTTTTTATTGTTTGATGGTTCTTTTGTCTTCAATTGCAGCCTTTTCCATGCTAGTTAGGAATACCCATTCAGCTAGGGAGCAGTTGTTTCTTTTTTACAAAATCAATAGTTTTTGGTATCGATTTCAGAATTGCAATCACGTCATTGACATGTCTTATTAAACCAATATTTCCGATTTTACTGGAGATGTCATTATCTATTTGAGATCCGTGGTCTTCAAAAAAACTTTGGTAACAACAGGACTTACAAATACAAATACAACGCCACAACAGGCAAATTGCCCAACGAGATGGCTGACCCAAGAACATCATGAATCCCCGAGTCCCTCCCTACCTACTACTGCTACACCACACATGCCCCCCCCCGCGGAACCCCCCAACGAATCGGTACATGCGGGAATGTGCGTGTACGTGTAGTCCAACCTGATGTAAAGTTTGTTTCTGTGTAATGCTTGTTATGTGTAGTGCTGTCATCTGCCCCCAGTTTTACTAACTATGAGTGAAGTGTTATGATTGAATGATTTACCGTTGTAGGACTGTTGCTCTCTGTGGCGAGACTTTTTAACGGGGAGATCGGCTCGCATTTGCGCCTTGAAGTTGGGAACCACAGAAAACCAACTTCAGCCGACCACCACTGTGGGGTTCGAACCCGGATCCTCGCATCACGAGTCCGGCACTATAACCACTCGACCACCACAGCGGCCATAGTTTTCTTCTGTTGATTTCACTGAACTAAAAACCAAATTTGCTAAATAATTTCCAGTATGCAATGAGCCCTGATGTGTCAATAGTATCAACATGGATAACTTTACTACACTGCTTGATAACACACACACAATTGGTTCATTATGGATATTCATACATTCATCGATTGTCATGCAAAATGTGATTTTCTAAGTCAGCTTTACAGCCCATAACTTCATCATTGTAAATTTTGAGCAACCATTTGTCAGCTGAATCAGTAAGACTATGATATTTAATATACATATATTAATATATATTTTGATGCTATAAATAATAACTAAAAATATAATTAAAATAATTTAATAAAAATTTAAATCACTTTTTAAAGCTCATAAATAATTTTATACTTGTTTGAAAGATTTTTTTCACATCCGAAATGAATTGATTTAAATCACAACCCTGTGGGGTATGGGGGGGGGGGGGGGTCCTCATAAGAATGAGATGTGTTTCAAATTTAACTACAGTAGGCATGCTTATTGATATGGTAGGTAGTCATTTCTAGCCAGACGGGGAGGGGGCAAAAAATCAGTTTGTCCGGGTAGGAGGGGCCATGATGCTCTTGAGATGACCCTGTACATACAAAGAAATGAACAACAATAAACAGTATAAAGAATACACGGTACCTTCTGTGTTTCTTCTTTTCACAGCATTTTCATCATCACACTCACCATTACTGCAATGAGAAAAATATCAACATTAAACACACGATATGTAATTTTTATAACATAACTTATAATGCACATATAATACGAATAATGCATATTTGGAATTTATTTCCCACATTAAAGGGGAGTCATTGTCTTTTTTTTTTTTCCTGAACAAGGGAATCATACTGTTACATTTCTCATTTCATTTGGAATTAAAGTAATTTCCTGTGTATAATACACAGACAATAATTCACTACTTGAAAAAAAAATATCAAGTGGTAGTGCCGTAAAATCTGTGTGTGAATATTTTGTTCGTACACGCACAGATGCCTATAACAGTATTTTATTCATCAATAATGAAACCTCGCTAAAATGATACTTGATATAACAAATTCTTTTACAATGATTTTTTCCCCTTCATATATTGGTTAGAATTTTCTATAGTCTAATGTTAAGCTTCTCTGAATACAACATTATCCTTTATTACGATAGCTTAAACCCCTTTATAATGATATTTTTGAGGTAATTTTGACATCTCGCTACACCTTTTTCAAAATTTCACACAAAAAAATATCCTTTAATACATTTTTATAGTCGTCACAAGTACGGTGGGGTGCGATCACCTCTCTTAAGAGCAAAATAATGCAGAGTAAATTTGCCAGTAATTTTTCCTTTAAAATACGTGATGATTCTGCGAGCTTAAACAATTCGGCCCTCCCATCCCATATATAAAGTCCAGGATCCATGCCTGACTCATCACATATTTAGTTCTTCCGAGGACGTCTAAATTAAAAACACTGATATTCAATACCACCTGATCACCAAAAGTGTTCATGAAGTTTTTGTTACCACTGCTTTTGTGCGATAACACCACAGTCTATTGCAATAAACCTCTTTTCAGGGACAATACATCCAACTGAATTTTGTTTATCAAGTAATCAATGAAAAGTTTTTGCTGCAAATAAGTACTCGAAAGTACCTTTTTTGGTGGCACTAACAACGCTGATTTCGAAAAGAAGCCAACAGCAGTATTTGATAACACGTGATAATGTTGCCTCTGGATATATAGGGATAATCCTTCGATGAATTTTTTTTCTTCGTATGCAGAATTTAAGTTTCATCGCATTTTCTCGTAAAAACATTACCAAAAAAATGATTATAATAGCTGTTCTGTTTTTTTTTTTGCTTGTTTTTTTTAAGACGTGAAAGTTATGTGCATGCATGCTACTATTGTAGTTGATATATACATAATGTATTACAAGTTATAAATACCAAACAAAATCAGCCCAGGTGGCAGCGTGCAGTATCAGCAGTTCATTTTCCATAGGCGTGGTGACATATTCGCACCAAAATGAACAACCTTGATAACCGATAGTGTTTGCTAGTTTTGGCACAACCTTCTATCAAATAACATATTTTGTTAATTCAATTTTTTGTGTATAATTTCTTCATAGTTTTCTGTATATTATGATTGATTTTATGTAATAAATATAATTTTTTGTGTATTTGTTCTCTACCATTTTCAATTGGCTGCTTTAGCAGTTTGCTTGGAGCGTAAAAAAAGTTGCCACACTGGCTGTGACTATGCTTATAGAAAATTAACCATATCAGCACGCCAAAGATCGTGGGTTTGAATCAAGCAGGTGACCTACAAATTTTTACCCCTTCTCTTTCACCTTTGTTTTGTTACGATCTTTAATTTGTTTTTCCTTCCTTGTAGAGTTTTTTTGGTACATAGATATTAGGCTGTGCACCATTTTTGAGTGGTTGCCAACCCCATACATACCTATCGAAACATGGTTATTTGGGAGACGTAGTGTCTGAATTTAGCTATGTTTATGTGTGTACATGTTAGCCATACAAAGAATAAACAAGCAAAAAATATACAATAAGCCATTACTACTGAACCACACATGCACCTCGTCCATATTTCCCTGCGGAACTTCTAACGAATTGGTACATGTTGGAATGTGTGTGTGTGTGCAGTGAACCTGACGCGAAGTTTGTTTCTGCGTAATGCTTGTTGCATATAGTGCTTCCATCTGAAACTAGCTGTACACTGAATAAATACATGGTGAAATTTGTTTTCAAACAATAGAACAATCCGCGTGCAGTCAACCGCTGCACACTGAAAAAATTTATGCTGCCGTGTAGATATCCTCTCTACCTCTCAGCCTACGTTTCTTTGTATTTTGGGCTATTGTCTATTTTCAGAGTATTCAAATGTTATAATTATTTTTAAATTGGCAGCCATTCTCAATTTCTACGATGTTGAAGACGCTTAGTGAACAAGAAAAATTTGGATCGCCAAACGATTAAAACCTTGGCGCAATCAGAAATTGCTGATTCTACGACAATCCCGCTTAAGCGATCTTAGCCGCATGGTCACTGACACTGAAACCTTCTAATAAAACACTTTGACCTTTGAACACCGGACACACATCGCTTCCCATCTCGAAGAATGGGCGTATCCGGAAAGTCCAGGTGTATCGCTGTACAGGCAATTTGGACATTTACCCAGGACCTATGATGTAGGGATCCTCGAAAATTCGAACATTCACTGAGTAACCAAACACCTTTGACCCTAAACCCTATCGCAAGCACCACCCCCCCCCCATGTCAAAGTCAGGGGCCCCCTATCCCCTCAAGATCCAAACTAACAAAATTAGCAACTGCAAAAACATTATCATCATGAAAATTAACATGACCGACATGATATCAAAAAAAAAATGTAACACTTCATACAGTTCCAATAGTCGAGCACTAGTCGTTAAATTTCGATGTCAAAACATAAACACGTGTTTTTCACACTGACGAACACGAAATTAAATACTGAGTAATATAAATGATAAATTGTTCCATTTACTATATTTCACAAACCTTTTCTCTATGACGCTGTGGGTACGCTTTCTATTGCTGCCGAGAAGCGAATCTTTGGGCCTCCTCGTGAGTGTCATGTGGTGATGATTCGATTTATTTACCGCAGGGTATGCACTCATATGTCTATCAATTCAATTCTTATTTTAAAATGCAAAACTGAAGCAAATACAACTTTTATCTAATCAAAGGCGCCCCCAATGTGCGATTTATGAAAATAACAATTATATCTCCCTTAACCCATGTTGCCATATTACGACTCTACAATTATTAACCTCCAGCTCCGTTCACAATAACGAGGACGAAGAAAATCTTACCGGAAATTTCGTAGCCAGAAGTACTGTATAACTTAGCTGACCATACTTTTTCGAAAACAATGTGGGAAATTGGGATTCCAAATACGGAACATCGCTAATTATCACCAAAAATGACGCCAAAAGTGCACAAAATTGCCAAATATTGCTTATGAAATTATAGAAAAATTGCAATGGCGGGTACTGTAATAAAGCGTTACTGTAAATTCAGTGGATTGAAATGAATTCCGCGAAATAAAACGTTCAACAAGACAAATGTGGGAGATTAATGATCTTATGAGTTGAAAAATAATTTCAATCTTTGACTTCAATGAAGAATAGAAATCCAAGCAGGCGTCACGTAAAAAACGGGACACTTTTGCCTAAAAGTCGGGACGGCCAGAAAAAGAAAGAAAACCGGGACCGTCCCAGGAAATACGGGATGTATGGTCACTATGTACAATTATTATTGTATTACCTAGGCTGACCATATTTCCTCGAGAGAAATACGGGACATTGAGATTCCAAATACGGGAAAATACGGGACATCGCCAATTATCGCCAAAAATGACGCCAAAACCGAGCAAAGTTGCCAAATATTGTTAAAATTACGGTAAAATCACAATGGCGGGAAATGAAACGTTACTGCAAATTGCAGTGGATTAAAATGAATTTCACGAAAAAAACGTTCACCGAGACAAATGTGGGAGATAAATATTCTCATTTATAGTTGTAATTATCATAATATAGTTTATTAGTTGAAAAATAATTTCAATCTTTGACTTCAATAAAGAATAAAAATTCAAGTAAGCGTCGTGTAAAATACGGGAAAAACCGGGACACTTTTGCGAAAAAGTCGGGACGACCAAAAATACAGAAAATACCGGGACTGTCCCGGGAAATACGGGACGTATGGTCACCCTAGTATTACCGGAAATCCATCGATATCTTTTGATACTTCAATAAGATTGTTTTTTTAATGGTCTGTTCTCCTATATTTTTTGCTTTTTCCGGTAAGGTAATTAAAATGAAAGCAAACGGCCTGAATGCAAGTTTTAATGTAAAATTATTAAGAGATTCTAGTCTAAAGCAAATGCATGTACGCACAATAGAAAAGTTTGAAATTAGTCTGACCATATTTTATTAAAGAAAATGCCACTGATCAAGATACATTATGCTTTGTTTACGAAGGCTCGGTTGGCGAATAATTTGGTTTGAAAACAGCTGACTGAAAATGATTCGGTTCACGAACCAGTCTTGATTCACGTGCACACAAGCTCGAAAAGCAAACCTTACAAACATGCAATCAGACTAAATCCTAGAAAAGTGTATTTTAGATGTCTGTGGCCAGGACCATGACCCCCCACAAGGGTGGAGCTCCCAGGGATCTAGCACCGGGACCCTGGATAATTCTCATATTATAAATAACTATAGAAGGGCCCGTTAAGTCTGACTCACAATAGATATTAGCCTAGGGGCCTTGCTCCAGGATGTGAAGTGGGGCATAGCTAGGACCCTGGTGAAGGGATGGTGAGCAGGAGGGTCTGGTGTCCCAGGCGCTGGACAGGTGGCGCAGAAATGACCCTTTAACTTCTCCTTTTATATTACACGGGGGCGCCAAAATGCTTGCTCTACCCGGCTGGCAATTTTGTTATTTGACAGGACAGTTTTGATTGAATAACTAAATTTCATCAGAGTAGAGCACTCACTCCCAATCATGACTCACGTTCTCCATCCCACGGATCATTTAAAACTTAAGAAGGTCAATCTTAAACAGATCATTTTACACTTGAGAAGCTTTACATGTATACACCAAAAATTTTCTTCAAAGATGTTATGCAGTGTGGTATAAAAATAACTATCACTAAGAATTTTGAAAACATTATGTCAATTCCCTACATGACATAGTTCTCATTGACAAATCTTGCCTCGTAGAATCATCAGTTTGGATGGCGGGGAATTTGAGGGCTTCGTCAGTAAGATAAATGACAACCAACATGGCACTGTCATAATTTTCATTTCATCTATTTCATATGCCAATGATTATTTTTTCAGTGTTAATTTAATGATTTCCATTCGGACTAAGCAGGGAAACGTTATAAGTCGGATACCCTGTAGTTTGTTTTTTTTTGCAAAAAAACTAAAATTTGTTAAAGCGACAGTTTTCCCTCTGATTGAGAACTGTCGTTATAACGGAATTTCGGCGGATTTATTAAACGAACCAAAATGATGAACATAGGCTGACCATATGTCCACAAAAAAAAAAAAAAATACAACAAAATACTGGAAATCCGAAAATTTTTCGATCCTGGTAAATGAAGTACTACTGCAAGTTGCAGTGAACTCTCATGCTGAATTTCAAGAAATAAAACGTTCAACATAGCAAATATGTGGGATGGTTATTCAAATTATCATTATATATATATATATATATATATATTATGTTGATTATGACTATGTACAATATAAATATGTACTACAGTCGAATCTCGTTATAACGAACCCCCAGACACCGGAAAAATCACTTCGTTACAACGAAATTTCGTTATAAATTAATTCCAGGCATTTGCATTGTTCCTATATAAACTTATCTGGGGGGATTAAAAAAATGTTCGTTGAAACGAAATTTTCGCTACAACGGTATTCATTAAAACGTGATTCGACTGTATTACAAATAAATTATAATTTATAAAGTTGGCAAATAACCCTAATCCCTTATTTAAGAAAAGAATTCAAATAAATTTTGTTGGAAATACGAGAGAAAACGAGCTAGTTTTATAAAGAAAAGTCGGGATATTCACGTGAAGTTCTGAAAATAGGGGGAATGCCCCAGAAAATACGGCTCACATAGCATCCATACGCATTAGTATATGTGTCATCCATGATTTTAATAAAAATTTAGAAATCTCAAAGCAACTTGAATGAAAATGTAATTTATGTAAATTAATGAAATTAAATGTTAAGAGATAATGTCTATAAGATGCGTGTAATTTGGTCACCGTATTTGCAGGAATACTAAACTAGGGTAATTAACTGTCTTCCTTTTTTGATGTCATTTCAAGCGTCCTCCTACGTTTCGGAAAATTCACCCTTTTGTCCCCCTTTTTCAGGTTTCCGGAATGATTTTTCTTTTTTTCTGTTGAAATTTTTTTTTCTCTCTACTTTGTAACATATATTTCTTCATTGGTTTGAGTTTGTTTTCCCCCACACGCATTTACCAATTAGTCGTCGAAATTTCCAGAATTTTTTCTGTTTCTGCTTTTTTTAGTCGGTTCTGTTTTGGAGTTGGGAAAAAATTATTGTTGTGGCCGGTTTTATTAGTCGGAATAGTGGCACCATCTATTGTGGAAATTGGGATAAGTGACACCACTAAGGGTGTGCGTGCAAGCGTCCTCAATTCTCAGTTTTCGAATCAGGCAACCCTAGTCAAGCTTCATTTTAGGGGGAAATTTGTGCTGCTGTATATTGAGGAAAAAAAATCTGACCAGGATATTTGGTGTTGATCTCCATAGGGTTACTAGATTCGAAAACTGAGACAGGACGCCTGCTCGTACACTCTTAGTGACGTCACCTATCCCAATTTCCACAATAGATGGCGCCACTATTCCGACCAATAAAACTGCCCGCAATAGTAAACCGAACTCTGAAACAGAACTGCTAAAAAAAGCAGAAACAAAAAATTCTAGGGGAATTTCGGTAGCTAATTGGTGAATGCATGTCGCATATTTTTTGCATCAAAAACTTTTTTTGTTTTATCATTGAGGGGGGGGGCATAGTGGGGCTGATGCCTCCCACCCCGCGTACGTATCTGATTTTAATATGCTTTAGAAGGGGGGGGGGGGAGCGAGTGCTGACGAAAATTTGCTGACGGCAGAGGGGGTGAAGGAGTCCGTGTTTTGCTGACTTATAAGCAAAGCTTTTAAGCTATTGTGAAAATTGGTATGTGACGCCACTAAGGGTGTGCGTGCCGGCGTCCTCCTTTCTCAGTTTTCAAACCAGGTAACCCTAGTTAAGCTTCATTTTAGAGGGAAATTTGTGCTGCTGTATATCGAGAAAAAAATCTAACCAGGATATTTGGTGTTGATCTCCATAGGGTTACGAGATTCGAAAACTGAGAAAGGAGGAAGCCTGCTCGTACACCCCGGGGCTAACGAGAAAGAGATGTTTACTCTTTCCCGTTAGCCCCTCGTAGAACCCCTTTATACACGAAGGCTTAACTGATAAGGGAGGGGGTCAAAAGTGGCTAAAAGTCTGCTGATGTAATACTTGAACGGCCCGTGTACATTAGACAATCCCATTCTAACGCCTCACAAGAACTGAATAACAAAAAAAAACTTCAGAACTTTTTAGTTCAAAGGGGAAAAAAGAAGTCCCGTTTTAGAATAGAATAAAAAAAAAATGCAACGAGATATTGAACATTTTGCACCCAATCGTGTGAGAAAGAAAAACATACCATTACTGGCTTACCAGACGTCCCGTTCAACCAAACGAGATATATGGTAACCGTACTTGGAAACGGGACTTTTTCGAATGTAATTATCGTTCGGTTATTGCCGTCAGAAACCCCGAGTCCCAATATTATCATTAGAGCCCGGAGGTTTAGGCACTAAAAATGATCTTTTTTTATATTTCAGACTCTGCCACGGAGCTGGGATGTAAGAGATCTCGGCAACGGGATTAATCCGGTAGCGGAGTCCTGGTGTTCTTCATTTATACCGCACTAAACGGTAATCTTTGGTATGAAGCCATAAGAAATGTTGACTAAATAATTAGAAATATGGTAAATTCTATTTTAAATGGGGCCCGTAAAAAGAGAAGATGCCTACAGTGTCTATGCACTGTCGTTACTGAGGTAACCTGTGTTCATCACAAAACACAAATTTTCTTCAGAAACATAAAAAAAAATCTAGACGACGAAAGAATAAGATCATCGTTATCGATGGCAACGGAGGAGAAATCAACAAACAGTAGAAACATCAGTAGATCATTCTTAAAGTTTTCTATGCCGCACAGGTCTTCTATGAGCATTGATATCAGTTTAGACTGAAATTTCATTTTAATGAGATCTTCATCTTGGAGTTTTACGTCGAGTTTAAGAAGCTAAAATAGAATAGCAAATAAAAAAAAAATGAATTTCGATGGTAAGTGGCCATTTAAACAGCCCAACGTATCGTGGGCGACTGTTCATCACTTGAGCATGGCCAAAGGAAAATTGCTAGGATCGGGTGATGATTGCTTGAAATCTCTCAGAGTAAGCCACTTTGTAATTTTGTTTATCACGCTTGAAATTAATTTGAATGAAAATAGAAATATAGAAGTAAAAAAAACAAACAAAAAAAACGTGTCTATACATTTTTCTTAGATAAATAAATTTTGTCTTTCTTCTGTGTATCATCATCATATCAGGAGCAAGAGCAAAGAGGAGCTAGTAATGTGGACAGTCGCTGCGAGTACATTCTTTCCATTGTATCAAGTATTTACGGGATTGACAAAGGAACCACAAGTGATGAAAAAATTGTACGTATTATTTCCATTTATTTAAAACCCCCCACACACATTATTTTTGATCCACTTGGAATACCGTAAACATGGGTTTTTACTTTGGCCCTCTTTTATCAAACATTTTATTTAATCCTATGCTAGGAAATAATAAATAATAAATACTGAGGTAATTTTCAGATAGTTCTAACCTTTCTCTAAAAGACTGTAATACAACAAAATACACTTTCTATAACATTTTTTATGAAATTTATTTATTTTTTATTTTCGGCCAAAGAGCACATAAATTAGGGTAACTTTGTCTCACAACAAATATTCCTATTTTAAACCACTGTAAAACATGCTTAAAACAATGGAACCCACTGGTTTTGATGGAAAAAGTTCAATCACATATCAGCACAAAAATATAATTTATTTATTATTAGTTCAAGCTAGTACTTATTTCTGCAGTGTTTGGTCAGAACATGATATCTCCAAAAAATGTATTTTTGATCTAAAAGTGAGTCTTGCTAATTATAACTAATTAGAAGTGAGATAAATGCACAAATACGTGCGTAAAGCTAAAAAACATGCTGATGTATGATATTTTCATTTGTATTTGCGTGTATGCCTTATTTTTGATTTTTTAATGACAGTGAAAATGCTTATTCCTCAAAAGTGTGATTTTGGAGATATCATGTTCTGACCAAACACCACAGATTTGTCCAAAAGAGAAAAAAATGTTTACAAATAAATAAATAGACTAAATAACATCTGTTTTTCTATATAAGTCTTATATTGGTACAGTTACTAAGTATGATTCTTTTGTATCAGTCTTTGATAAGTTTAAAAACAGCTTTCACAATTCTTATTCGGCTATACAATATTCGCAGAAAAAAGTCCTCTTACCAATAATTTTGGAAGCTTGTGATCACTTGTGCAATATTAGACCGTTGTAGAAAAAGGTGGCTTTTTTCGTTTTGATCAATTTCAAGCTATTTTTTGTGGGCACCCATGTAATTCAGAATAGTACCAGTTTCTGCTACATTCATGTAGTGAGAGTGGCCTTTCAGAGATTGGGTTTCCTCAGTTGTTTGGCAGAGTTGATTCCAATGGCTCATTTTCTTCAACGGACTTGTTGTAGGTTTTACTACTACCAGTTTCCGGTGTTGGCGCAAGCATTTTCTTCTACTTTGCCCGCATTTTTGGGACAAAGTTACCCGTTTTTCAGAGTCATCAGTACTATTCCTTAACGCTCGAGTGGCATGGTGGTAAGATGCTGTCACGGTCCAGGTTCAAACCCGAGGGAAGATATAGATAAGATATTTTCCCTAGCGAACTTAAGGCGACCACCGATAGATAGCGCCTTGATTTCCAACCCCTCTCATTAATGGCAGTAAATTACAATACAGAGATATGGCTAGAGTTGGTGTATGATGAAGTAGTGCTATTCTTTGATCTATGCGTTCTACCAAAAAACCTTGATAGTTCAACAAAAGCAATTTATATACTTTTAATTAAGATGATATTGACGTTAAAATTTGGTACATACAAAAACTAAAACGTGTGTACTGGATTCCTTGCACGAAACGAAAGTTTGACAACATCAAAACACGTGTATTTTACAGGGATATGAAAACATCACTGCTGCAACCTAGAGGCGAATATATTAGAACTCTATTGAAGGTAGTTTTGCCTAATAATGCTATGGTCTGGCGGAATCGCCGGATGTTTTGCGAACTTGAAGCAATCAGCCTGTAGCACACATGTTTCAATCATATTTTTTTGTTTTCGTTTTGGGACAAAATAATATCCTTGGGTGGAAGTAGCCCGTGTTTACGGAATGAAATGTGGCTTTGATGTGTGAAAATGTGACACAAATTTATGGTTTATCGCGTGTAGGTGGTGCAGATCGATTCATTTCTGGCTGACGGCAATGTCAAAAATCTCATATTCATCGTCCAAGGACGTGACATGGGTGAGATATTTAGTTTCTCATATGCTCGTACACAGTTATACGCACATAATATGTATTCTACGTAATTTTGACAATATTAAATTTTCATTATTGTAATTATTCATGTTACCATTAGATGAATGTGACGTAGAAGGTCTGCACATTCAAGGATGCCGAGTTATCAGTATTTCTACAGATGGAGACAGTAGCGGATGTTGTTGTCTTTTTTCCAAATTGATTTCCACCGAAGAAATTCCGGAAAATTTGAATAGTTCCGTAAGCAAGTGGATATATTTTCTGACCATATTGAATGAAATTATCTGACGTAAAAATGAGGGTGCATATATATATATATATATGTCGTAAAAAATTAGCTGGTACATTTATAGATAAATATTCATAAGGCACACAAAAATGTGAAAGTTATGATCCATATAATTCTACAGATTAGTATATTATTGTATAACTCATTAAACTTTCTTTCTTTAAGGGAATATTTTTCATGAGTTTCTACATGAAACCGGAAATTTTCTTCAATGCGATTCAAGCACTTCTGAAATTTGTATATTTTGGGCGAATCAAGACAATTTCGAAGAACTCCTCTTATATTAATCGCGGGGAAAAGCTTCGTAACTGGACCCAGAAACTACTCCGTGAATTGGAGTTTACTGCAGAAAATTTCAGGAGTAAGTAACGTAACATTAAATTGAGAATTTTTTTAAAATTTCAGCTAAACGTCTCTTCAAGTGTGTTCCTCGGCATTTCTGTCTTTGCAATCTGAATCCTTTGGATAATATATAATCATGTTTAATACTCCAGTGAGAATGTTTAATACTCCCATGTTTAATACTTGCAGGGAGCCACCCTACAATCTCACGGCATTCAGCGGGACTGAGTGGACCACAGCCCAGCGAGCAATTTCGGAGAAGTGGCAAATTTGAGGAATCAGTGATCAAGAAAATTAGAGTAAAATGGGAGAAGTTCCGAAAAAATTGTGTAGCCCACAGGCACCAAAACCATATATCCGTCTGTGCTAGGGAGCAAGGGCTAGGTCAGTGAGCGACAAAAAGAGTGCTAGAAAGAGTATGAAAGCATGTGCTTTACCAAAAGAGTGACCTAGAGAGAGATGGAGGGGTAACCAGTGAGTAACCTAGAGCAGTGTTTCCCAACCCTTATGGTGTCACGGATTCCTTAGACCATTCCACGGATAGACTTAGAGACTTAGGCCCGTCTATGGTCCCTGCGTGGTGGGGGGGGGGGCGAACCTTAACTCATAGTGGCAAGTTCGGAGGAGCAGCAAATTCGAGGAATGAGTGCTCATGAAAATTAGACTAGAATGGGAGAAGGGCAGCAAAACCCTGAATCTGCCTCGACAACATTCACAGAACAGTTATTCATTAATCTGAACCACGTAACTGAATTCATCCGCTGCGCTGGTTAAAAATATCAATTATTTATTAGTCGAAATAGTTCGTAATCATAATTCATATGCATAAAAACTCTTTTAATTTTAGCTGCTCATGAGAGTATCATCGAGGGGACAACCTTGAATAGCTGTGTAATGAGTGAGAGAAAATCTATAACTACCGAGATTAACATGAATTCAGAATTTCAAGGAAATGCCAGAGAAATATCAACGAAAGAAGCCGAAGTCATCGTTTCTTCATGGATTCAGCAAATTAAACAAGTATGTGTGAGTTTTTAACAGTTCTGCTTTAATCTTTTATAATAATAATAAATCCATACAGTTTATGCTATAGTAAAACCCCTCATAACGGTCACCTCTGTTTTACGGTCAAATAAAAAATTCCAGAAAAAAGCCTATTTAAATAATGTATTTCGAATCCCGTTTACGGTCACGGACACCGTTTTCATCATTCGCGTTCCATTGGACTAAAACCACTGCACGGACACCAATAATTGTAATTCAAGCCAAAATTTGGCTTGAAGTTTGTTGATATTTGACAACTTCGATATCAGTTTAGGATCTAAAGCCAGGTTTTTTTTCCCTAGAAGCAGGTTTTCTGGCGTGCACGAAGCGTGAAAACGCTGATTCGTTAAAAACCCGATATTCAGGTTTTTTGACTAATCAGCGTTTCCACGCTGCACGCACCGTAAAAAACCTGCTTCTAGGAAAACCCGGCTTAAAATAACGTGTTGCTGGTTGTGCGCGTACATTTTACACATGATTCCATGCTGTTTAATATGGTCCAGCTTTAGTAATCGTCACTCTCTACCACTAAGAAAAAAAAAATTGATGTAATCAGATACAGTGATTTACGACGGTGTCGGTGGGCGTATTCTGAAGATGACTATGTTCATAGGCGGATTTAACGGCGGGCGCACCGAATTCTAAAGGGCATCAAAAAAACCAAAATTCCACACTTTTTCTATTTTAAGGGGCCCAATATTTTCCTTTGTGCCCGGGGTCTCGTCGACCGACTATAATTCGCCATAGTCTATGTGTGAAAAGGAGATCCAACGACCGAGAGGGGAGAGAGAAATATCCGACATATATCGTTTAGAAATTTGCAATACATAATCATCTGAAGAAGACTATATTGAAGAAGTAGAGTGTGAGAAGCAAGAAAACTGTATTAAAAAGCTATTCGGTTTTTTGAAGTACGGGACGGTATAATTACGTTTTTAGGAAACTGCACTGGACCAACAAAACACATTTTCCTGAAAGCACAATAACAGAAATGCATCGAATGCAGTCTGGCAGCTTAAAATACATTTTGAAGGAGTTGGAATACTCGGCAATAAATCCACCAAACATCGATTTTGATCAGCTTTTCCAAAAAATGTGAATTCATTATGAAAACTATTTTCCCAAAAGATCCGCATGATCTGTCCAGTAGATTTGCTAGTGTTAAACTTCTTTGTACAATATTTCTTTTGTAATGTTAATTGCGCATCATTGCAGTATAACTACGTACTTTCATGACTTTAAACACATCTAATATTATCGGAGAATTTTGTTCATTTTGAAATTATGAAGCATTTCAGTTACTGTTACTATAGTATTTTACGATTTCTATCGGAACTCCCCCCCCCCCCCCCAGATACGGTCACCAGTCTTCTACGGAAAATTGTTTTTTGTGCCGTGAGTGTCCGCGAAAGAGGGATTTTACTGTATACCTAGGCTCACAATATCTCCTCAAAAGAAATACGGGAAATTGGGATTCCAAATACGGGAAAATACGGGACATTGTCAATTATCGCCAAAAATGACGCCAAAAGTTAACAAAGTTGCCAAATATTGGAGAAATTACGTAAAAATCAAAATGGCGGGAAATAAAGCATTACTGTGAATTGCAGTGGATTTAAATGAATTCCACGAAATAAAACGTTCAGCAAGACAAATGTGAGAGATTAATATTCTTATATTTATAATTGTAATTATCATAATCTAATTTATGAGTGGGAAAATAATTTCATTCTTGAATTTAATAATGAATAAAAATTCAGGTAAGCTTCGTGTAAAAAACGGGAAAAACCGGGACTGTCGACCCGGGAAATACGGGACGTATGGTCACCCTATGTATGCCTATTTGATTGTGAATATGCATTAATTTCACGCTGATTATTAAATCCAGGCTCTTGCTGATGGCGCATGTCTGCGTGAAGAACCGGAAGATGCCGGATTGAGATCTGAACTGAAACACTGGAAGATCATGAAAAATAGGTTTCATGACATTCTGTGCCAGACTGAACTGGAAGACAATCGTAGAATCTTAACACTTGCAACTGCAAATTTTCCATTTATAAGAGATGTGAGTTAAGGATAAAATATATATTTATTTTTCACATCTTTATTTTCTACTTTTCATTCTATAAATATTTATTTGCAATGAGTTTGGTAATAAAAATTATAAGTAACACTGTTATGCATGAGAAAAATTCTGGTTTTACCAAATTTTAATTTATGAACATGATTTTATTTAATGAGTATAATATAGACTTGATTCAGAGTTTTGATGTCTTCTCAGGTTCATTTTATTGCATGGCTTTTTAAATAATGTGCAAAACTTTCTTAATGAAGGAATGGAATTTTTTTTAAGGGTCAGCCCTAAGGTTGTGCGCATAATTAACAGAGGCACTAAATCAAGGTTAAAGGGGAAAAATTATTGCAGAAAAATTTAGAAAAATAACATTTTGTGTGCAAAATTCAAACTATGAATATATTAGATGTAATTAGAGAGGAGAAAATATAAATTTTACCGACACAACAGCTGCAAGTTTTCGTGGTCGTTTTATTCTTATTGGTGCGGCTTATACGCCGGGAGGGTGTGAAAGAAAAAACAAAAGGGAGAGAGAGATAAGTAGGTAATATACATATAGTATAGCTAAAGCAAAATAAGAACGGGCTCGTCGTAGGTCTCTGAGCGATGAACAGGTGTGTCAGGCATTGATGTCTTGGAAATCGTAGGACAAAAGGGATAAGAAACAGCGATTGTCTACAGCGCTAATACTGACATCCCACTTGTGCCGCAGAGTCAGATGTATCAGCCTAATATTTCAGGCTGCCGTTAGCACCACGGACTCGATCCTCTTGAACAGGGGGGGGGGGGGGGTTCATCAACGCATGACCCGCTGGCCACATTTGCCGTATTTTATTATGTATGCAATATTATCCAACGTGGGCATTGATGTTCCCAGATTTCCTCTGACACGCTGTTTGCGTGTACGCTCATTTATAGTTTTAACATTTTTAAAAAGTAAATTCATGTCTCTAGCTTTATATACTGCCTGGCAGAAAGAAAAAAAATTTTCACACTCTAATACTTTTTCAGACTGCTAACAAATTTATTCCTTTAACAAGTGTTTTTACTGTGTACCTTCATGGTGGCTTCAATGTTACCAACTCAAGCAATATATTTTGCTTTTGTGTATATATTGTTTATAATTTGTGTTAATTGCATTTTTAATTGGGTTGCTGTATTTTTGAAATATATGGCAACTATATTTTTATGGGCATCTTTTTATCAGCCACCTCGTTGGGCATTTTGTCTGTTGTGGCGTTATATTTGTATTTTTATTTGTATACTTGTATATTATAATAACTTGCATAACTAGTTTTTCGTGGGCCTCATTCGTGGCCTGCAGGTGACGTGCGTCTGTGCACCTGCCCATGTTACCCCATATCTATGCATTTAATGTCATTTTATGTACAGTAAATAAGTGAAGTATGCGGGGGGAGGGAATCATATTAGAAGTCCTGCTGCTTGTTGGCTTGTGGCTGTCTGGTCCGGTACGGGCGGTTTGCCGGTCTTGGATTTCTTTGGATTTTCCACCGTGACCCACGTCTCCCGAGAAGAAGAAGCTTATATCTCCTAGGGGGACAGAGCGGGGTCACGGTTTGTCTGGAAGGCCACATTTGGCCCTCAGAGCTGTTTGTTTCGGCCCACCGATCATTTTAAAAAAATTAGTTGAAAACATTAAAAAACGATTAATTCTAGAATTAATAAAAGAAATTATTTCGGAATTGATGAAAGAAATAATTCTAAAATAAATGAAAGAAATAATTCTAAAATAAATGAAAGAAATAATTCTAAAATAAATGAAAGAAATAATTCTAAAATAAATGAAAGAAATAATTCTAAAATAAATGAAATAAATAATTCTAAAATAAATGAAATAAATAATTCTAAAATAAATGAAATAAATAATTCTAAAATAAATGAAAGAAATAATTCTAAAATAAATGAAAGAAATAATTCTAAAATAAATGAAAGAAATAATAGAAGAACAAATTGATGAAAATTAACTATTACTGAAAAAAAATAGAGTAAAACTCCTCTTCTGCTGACACTCGCGGGACAAAAAAATTCGACCATGAGAAATGGGTGACCGCAGCAGAAGGGGGTTTCTGTTGAAACTGTAAAATACGGTATTAACAACATTTGAAATAGTTCTTTGTTTGCAAATGAATGAAATTCCGACAATATAATTTGAATCATGGATAATACATAATTTTTGCACAGATAACAAAATCGAAATTATAAAAGAAATATTACACAAAATTCATACAGTGAATGGACATCTTTTGGAAAAACTGATCAATCGATGCTTGGTTGGTAGTGTTGGGTACTCCAACCCCCTTATAACATTGACCGCATGCATCCCGCGGGCAAGCTGTTGGCCACCCGTGGTACATATCATTGACTGCATAAATATCGATAATATTTTCACTTTTTTACTCATTTTCCGCATATTTCATCATTGGCATCAGCATATTCACCGCACAATTTCTTGAATGCAGTTTCGTGACGCCCACAAAAACGATTCAACCCACAATTTGAAGCTTTGAAGTCGAGTTCTTCTGCAGCTTCTCGAGCTTCTTTTTGTCGAATCGAGTCGGTAACAGGTAAATTGTTGATTTTAGTTGAAACAAACCAATCGTACACAACTGCTCTATAATAAGTTCTCTGTTTTCGGAAATTTATTTTCCCTCGCTTGCTTTCCGTTTTTTAGTCATTTGCCTAGCCAATATTCCTTTTGCCTCAAAATGGATCATATCTGCGTCCTCCCGACATTATATTCATTTGCAGGAAAATGAACTCCCATTGACGTTTTTCACTGTATTCGATGTGACCGCAATTTTTCTCTTCGGAATCTCTTCTCTTTTTATAGAAAGAGAGGATTTACTTGTTAATCCTCTCTTGTAAAAGCCATATAAAATCGCACACTGAAAAGTTGCCAAAAAAAACCGTAGAAATATTACAACTTGTTCTGCCATCTAGTGAGCATAATTTAAACCAAAACTGCAACTATTGTGGTATCCGTACAGGAGTTTTAGTCCAATGGGAACGAACGACGAAAATGGTGTCGGTGACCGTTAAGAGGGGGTTCAAAATACATTATTTAAATAGATAACAGGGGGATTTTACTGTAATTTTAGGATTTTTAAAACAAATAATTTCAGAATCAATGAGAAAAATAATTTCGTAATTTTTGATACAAATAATTATTTCAGAATCAATAAAACAGTAATTGCGTAATCATTGAAAGAAATGATTTCAAAATGTATTGAGAAGGAAAATAATTTCGGAATTACCGAAATAAATAATTAAACGATAATTTAAAGTGAGTTCAGATTAAAATTAATCTAAGAATTAATTTAATCAGTAATTAATAAACAAAATTTCAGAATTAGTGAAAAAATTATTTAAAAACTAATTGAAATTCATAATTAATAAAATAAATAATTTCAAAATTAATGAAAGTTTTCAATTATTTTTGTCCCTGTCTAACTCGGGAGACCCCCCCATTGGCTCCTTTTATTAAGATGCCACGAAATTACATGAGTTGTTGTCCCGCGGGTATCGTGGGAATTTTCAATGTGGCCACCCGTGTCTGAAAAGTTGAAGACCCCACTCTTCTAGACGTACGTAACAATTTATTTTCCTACGGAATCTGAAGTTACCACCCAACTCGATCGGTAGTAAATTGCTGTATGGCGATATGACCGGAGTTGGTGTCTGGTAAATAAGTAGCCGATTATTTCAAGGAACTCTACATCCAAAAGAGTCGGTTAATAATTTTTCCCAAATTATCACACCGCTTAGAGTAAAAATACACACCACGCACCATAAAATTGACAACAAGATATGCCTTTTTTCTTCTTTACTTAGTTATTAAAACGATAAGAGATTATTCAATATATAAATATTTTACTTGTAGCATATACAGGTTTTCCTGTAAATGCTAATGCGGCTTTTATCTCATCAACCGGCTGTCCTAGAGAGGTATGATTTTATATTATAAAATCAATTTTAAATTTAATAATCAATTTCAAAGATTCTCAAAAGGCGTTCAAAAATTACCCCGCACCAGTTTTGAAAGTGGAAACACAGTGTGCCACAAAATAAAAAAAAAATTAAATTTTTATACGGTCCCCATTTTTCTCTTACTTCTTATAAGGAAGTTGTGGCGCTGTAACTCCTGAGGCCAACTGTAAAAATTCCATGTTTCCAAGTGTGCAATATTCGCTAAGATATTTGAATTCAAAAATCGGGGAAAAAGTTAGAAAGAACAGTAAGAATTAACGGACACAACGCTCCTCTCCCTCATTTATGCTGTCATTTCCCAACTTTTCTTCGATTTCTGAATTTGAATATCTCACGGAATATTGAACTTAGAAACATGGATTTTTTTTGTTGACAGGGAAGACAGGGCAACAACTTTTTAATCAGAAGTTAAAGGATAGGGGGAACCGTCTAAAAATTTAGATTTCTGTATTTTGATACAGACTGTATTTTCACTCTCAAAACTGGTAGAGAGTAATTTTTGAATACCTTTTAAACATTTTTTAGATTGAATATCATAATTTTTTTGAAATTATTCTTCTATGACCTCTAATTAGAGTAGTGTTTCACAAAAAGAGCAATAGTCCAGGGGGACGATAGAAGCTACGGGTTTATACCCGTAGACCTATAGGATCCTATGGGTTCACTTGACTTGGGGGGGCGATGACGGAGAGAATTTTCTGAAGAAGGGGGGCGATGGGAAAAACAGAAAGATTGGGAAACACTATGAATTAAGATAAGATATTTTGATGAGATAAAGGCCGCATTAGCACTTACAGGACACTTTATATTGCTCTTGTCTTAGGAATGGTTTTCTCTGATGAAAAATTGTAGAGATCAATTTCAAGACGCAATGGATACCGTTAACTTTCTACAGGCTATCCACAAGTACTGTGAACCTCTCAATATATCAGACCCGGTAAGCTTTACCATAATATTTTTCTTCGTACGAAATCTTTACGGAACAAATTATATTTCGTAAAAACTGGTGTGAATAAATTGAATTGTTTATATATGATAATTATCATTAAAAAGAGGAATTAAATCTCTCCTGTTATTGGTTTTTCGGCCCCAAAGTTTTGAGATCGGTGAAAATCCGTTCGTCGATATTTATTGGGCAAGTCGATTTATCTCAGTCATAAATCGTTATAGATTTATTTATGGCGAATCGTTTCTAGAGAGATATCTAAATATCGGACCTGTATATATATATGGATAAAATTATACCGACATTAGCCGTAACATTATAATTTATTTAGTATACAAAGACACGCGTAATCATTAAAATAAAACATTACGTAGATCGGCGGAAAAGCTGAAAAGCTTTTTCTATATCGACGCCACGCATCGATGAGATTTTCTGAACTATTTCTCCGTTCAATGTAGAGAAAATTATTGACTGCTGACAATACTACCTTGACCAATGACACTATTTTTCCGTTTTTTGTGAGTTTTTAAAGTCTTCTCGAACTTTCTGCCCACCCAGTATATATACGTCACTGAAATCAACCATAGCAATTATTTTATAAATCAGGGCTGGAAAAATCTATAGCCCGAGGCATGCAAGAATGTTGACCTGGCACACATTTTTATCGATCACATGTCCGACACTGCATATATTCGAAAAAGAATGAAAATTTTAGGGTTTTTTTTTCAATTTTTTTGAATTTAATTTTTTTTCATCGAGAGACGATGATGCAAGCGTTCGTACGTACTTGAAATTCCGTAGAAATTAAAATGACAATTTTAATTAAATTCAATTTATTTTCAATAAGAATGACACCTCCTCTCTATTTAAAATTCCAAAAACGCACTCTTATTATTATAAGACAAAATTCCAAAGTTTCATTCCCTCCCATTGTCGATTTCAGAACAAAAAAAAAAATAGATGGCACAAAAACCAACCAACACTCGAATCTTTAGACGCACGCTCATTTCTTGGCAGCAATTCACTCCTTTCATGGGTGAAACGATAATAATTACCCGATACACTATCCATAAGAACTCTAGTCATATGAGTTATGCGAACCAAAAAGTCTCACCACAGACAACGGCAACAAGTCTACAACGGTGCAAATGTTCAATTATTACACTTCACTCACAATTTGAATACAGATGAAAGCACAAAAAAAAAAAAAAAAAAATCACACGCATCATTAGATCTGTACTCAGACTATTAGGTACCTACGCACACACACTTCCGGCACAACTCAATCGGTGGTAAATTGCCCTTGCGATAGACCGGAGTTGTGTTCGGTGGGAAAGAAAGTCACGCGAGTTAAAGTGGGGAGAAAGACACCGAAGATGTTTCGTTGGTGTCCAAAAATACGTTCTAATCGGTATTTAAAATATCTTTCGAATGCCGATGAATATGTCATGAATTTTTTAAACTTTATATGCGTATGAATTGCATCATACATCATATTAACTGTAATAATTTACAGGTCACCATAAGTCGAAAATTACCAAGAGTCGTACGATCGATCGTACTCATGAGTAAGATGTCGCCACAGTGTAGCTCACACGAACGTATGACAATAATATTATCAAAGGTAAGACGAGAACTCTTATTATCTTTTATTTGAAAATTAACTCAATATCAGTCTATGTACATAAATGTCCTCCGAATTCGGAAGCAGACAAAAATAAAAACTTGACCTACTGAGTTGTCTGCCTTCTAATTTAGAAAGCAGATGGCAGCACTACTTGAACACATCAGAACCATTTCAAAGAAACTAACTTCAAAGTAAGTTCACAAAATATACACGCACATTCCAACATGTACTATGGCGTACTTACTTCACCAACTCCGCCATATTACAATTTACTGCCATTAATGAGATATCTATCTGTGGTCAAGCCCAACAATTAAGAAAAATGTTAATGTTTAAAAATTTGACTCTTCCTCCCTCTCTACCTATTACACCAAAAGCAATTTCGAAAACAACATTTCAATGAGAATTCATGCAGATATCAATGATTGAAATTATTGATTTTTGCAACTTTTTACGTGATGGACTATATCAAAAGCAATATAGCCGTGAAAAGCGAAAAAATTAGGAATGTTAATCACCAATATCTCGTAGACTTTTCTTTCGAATGTTACGAGACAAACTTCTTTTGGTGAAATAGCAAAAGGTGTTGGTTTTTTTTACTAATTGATATGTTTTTAATTAGGGGGGGGGCGTATTGAAATTTTCGGTTTTACGGAGGTGTTACTACTACAGTTCAATTATTCTCCGATTGCTGATTATTTTTCACATTAAATTAGAATGCACCATAGCGTTTCGATTATTCTTGGACACTTTCATGTGAAAGTGATCAATAACAAAATTCACTTATTTCATTGAAATAATTTTCGTTCAATGAAATTGATTCACTTTTTTGTAAAATTGTTTAAATTTTTTAATAGTGGATAAATATGTGCAATAAACAGGGCTGTCTTAACGCATGGGGGGCAATCCGGGTAGTGTCAAGGAAGGGTGGGGTCTCCAAGTGCATAGGTAGGAGTCTTGATATTCAGATTTGATACTATACTTTTTGAATTGATAAGCAGACTGTTCCAGATAGGTAAAAGACCCCTCCAGAGAATCACGGGGGGGGGGGGGGTGTCCCAAGGTTCTGTCAAGACGGTCCTGAATAATCATATAAATCATATGTATGTGAAATATCGACGGATTTTTACATTTCAAACGCAGTTGACAAATCAGCTCATCAGCGCCTGTAGAGCTTACGTAAACGACGATGGTAGAAGACCCATCTGGGATCAACGTTACAGATCTCTGATCGAGAAGCTTCAGGCCTGCACAGAGTTGCGAAACAATTTCCAGGATTGCTTCAGTGAGACGGACCAGTTGTGTGACGACGACAAGTTACGATTGAAGTTTTCTCAAGTTCTCGTTTTTGGTAAATTCGAGACGTTTTGCCAACGGCTGAAGAAACTGCATCGACTTATTGATGATATCGAGGTCTACACGAAGATTCTGGATTCCAAACACAATGACGGTAAAAACAATTATGCAATATTAGTCACAACAAACAGAAATATGGTGGATCCCGCTTATAACGTTCTCACTTAGAACGGTTTCTTATTTTGTCTGACTAATTTTCGTGGCTTTCCACTATTACTAATACACATTAAGATTTCCCGCTTAGAACATTTTTGATTGCGGATTTTTGAAAATCTTTATAAGCGGGTTTCACTGTACTATATGCAGTCACACTTTTATTCATGACCAATTGAAAAAACAAATTTACAATAAATATATTTTTCAGGTTTCTTTGCCGAGAGAGGATGTGGTAAGTATGACGTCATTTAAATGCATAATAGAAATAATTAAAAATTGGAATTTGATTCAATCTCCACGAATAACAAAAAATAAAATAAAAGTAACTGTGAGGTAAAATTTTATTTTTGCCCAATTTTAGGTTTCGAAGACCTTAGAAATCATTTCCTGACTGCCATTCGAAGAGTGAAGTCACGTGATTACGAATTACTCGACTATAAAGATCTTCGATTCGATGAAGATTTTTCTCACATCAGTAATATAATCTGCAAAGTCAAGGTTTGAAACTTCTATCTGATGAACATGATAATCTGAAAATCACAATCTCCAAAAAGTAAAATAAAATCAATAAATAAATCAATGAACAACGATTATTCATTTGATACGATATAAAAAACCTAATCACCTGCTTACATAATTTAATGCTCTAAAATTAAGACTTATTAATGCTTTGACTTTGAAAAAGAAGAAAGTCTTGTATATAAATTAATTAAAAAAATTGGTTTTCACTTGATATAAAATTGTAAATCAGCCAACTAGAATTTATTTCATTTTACCTCCGAATGATAATTTTTTCGACTCTTCAAAGGATCATTTTTTTCTAGTGATGAAAAACTAAAAAAAAATTGGGGATTGAGATTGATTTAAGTGAAGAAATTCACTTAGCTCATTAGATAGAATTAATAAAAAAATAATTAAATAATTAATTAATCAGATAATTAATTTCTCAGATTATTTATATAAATTATTATTTTTGTGTTTCTGAAATTATTAATAGATGGTAGCTCTAATAAGAGCGAGTAAAATATATAGTTGAGCTACTCCCCACCAAATTCATCATGGACACTTAAAAATTCATGAATTTTGTGGGGAGTAGCTATACTTTTCTCCCATGGCCTTAGAAAGAGTTTTAATTGGGACGTCTAACAACAAATTCAAAACATAAAATGGAAGTTTCATGACCTCATATTCTGTACGAATTCACGATTCTGAAATTTTAACTTCAAACTGGCTGTGACCTTTGTGGGCCTACATACGCGAAGCTACGCATTTAAGGGTTGAAGGAAGCAAGATGGGAATATATTGTGCAGGATTGTAATTTCGTAACTTCTCTTCTTACAGAGTAAAGTCGTCGAATGCTTTGAACTGAAGTTAAAAATGGCCAAAACCACAAAGTTAGCGCTGGAATTATTCAAGAAACTCCAGTGGCTGCCACTGGAGCAGGAAGAGACAGAGCGAATGAATTACTGCATTCTGGAGAAGTTTTTAGAAGAGGTGAAAGTATTGGAAAAAATGTTCGACAGGGATAAGTCGAATCCTCCAATAAGCCTCGGCCTACCTCTCGCAGCTGGTAAGACAAATTCATGCGCGGGGATATTTGTTAAATAGAGCATGGATATCTATATTAAAAAGCAGTTCATAATGTTACGCATGCGCACTTTCTTCCGGCATCCCACGCATTCGAACAGACGTCATCAGGAATTGGGTCGGCTGTGAATGAGTTTGCTTCATGAGTAGGGAAATGCAGGGGCGTCGGAAATGTTTCGAACCTGTGGGTGCTCGTCTTGAGCTTTATATTGGAAATTACGATTTCTCAATCAATTCTGGGGGTGCCCAGACCCGAGCCACAAATTACCGTGGGTGCTCGAGCACTCACAGCACCCCCGGCTCCGACGCCACTGGGGAAATGTGTAACAAGATCAAGCTGCCAGTGAAATACGGTCGTTTATTCATTTCCTGACGGTAGAAATTCAACCATTTGCAGTAGCGTCGGAGTCAGGGAGGCTGTGGTGCTCGAGCACCCCCGGAATCAATTCAGAAATCAAAATTTCTTACACGGAATTCAAGACGAGCCGAGCTCCCACAGGTTCGGAACACTTCCTACGCCCCTCACCATTTGTAAAATATTTGGGAAATGCACAGCCAAACGCCATGAGTTCATTCGATCATTTTTGTCGCAACACGGTCATTTTCTACACACGAGGGATAACAAGACCAGGACCTACAAAATGCCACGAGTGATGGGAAATTTGATGAACGGGTGAGATTGTGTTCAAGGAACTTCGGGAGAGCGTGCTTGAAGTTTTACCATTTGCCAATGGGTGAATAAGCTTCCCCCCCCCCCGACTTTTCGTCATCAGTCTCAATCATTTAGTGCAGTGATTCCCATCGTTGGCGTTAACACCCCTTTGGGGGCGATGGAAAGTTCCAGTGGGGCGGTAGAAGCTACGGGTATAACATAGGATACTATGGGTTAGATTGAGTTGGGGGGGGGCGATGGGAGAAAAAAATTTCTGAAGAAGAGGGCGATGGGACAAAAAAGGTTGGGAAACTGATTTAGAGTGAAGGTATCGCTGTGATTAAGCTGTGTTTCGTCACCTCCCTTCGTGAAACAAGGCTGCATTACCACAGTGATACCTACAAAAACTATGCGATTAGGGATCGCATTCGGACCATACGCTTCAATAATAATAGCCAATAGTTCCTATAGCCACAAAAAAAAATCAAGGTTGACTCAACAACCACCATTACTGCGTATTGTGGAGTCAGTATTATCAGTACAGCCAACACCATCTGTAGCAGGAGAACTTCGCGCAAAGCTCGTGACGTCACTGAAGAAGGTCACCAATAGCCATTGGATATAGTAGACCGACGCATGCGCCATCTTTACTTTACCTTTTTTTGTAGTATATCTAATGGCTATAGGTGATATAACTTCCTTCAGTGATGTCACGAGCTTTGCGCAGGGGCCTTCTGCTACAGATGGTGTTGGTACAGTCAATGGCTGCCCTCTATGCCGTGTTTTTAAAGGATCAGACGTAACTTTGATGTCACATTGAACAGAAAACTGGTTTTGCTAAGATGGACGGCGATGAGTCCGCTTGGTTTATTCTTGACGCCTTAGGTACAGCTATTGGTTGTAGCGGTATTATACTGACTCCGATGATGCTCACGGAAGAAGAGAAAATACTTCTGAGTTTGTGTGCATGAAAACGCAAAAATATGTATTTCCAATTCTGTAACAAAAATATGAAGCCTCTGCTGTCACCTATGAAATAAAAACTAAACACTATCTATGACATGAATGTCGCTCTCCACTTGTTAATACAAGATATACAGAAGACTGGATGTTGTGAAGATATTTAGTATTTGAGATGTTCATTTTTTAAGGAAGGAAAAAAACTCATCTCTGCCTCTACCGGGAGTCGAACCCGGGTCCCTCGATTGCCGGACGAGTGCTCTGACCACTAAGCTACAGAGGAGATAGAGATTTTCCTTCGCTAGAGCGTATATATGCCGAACGGAACCATGC
The DNA here is from genome assembly GCF_987345545.1 of Pholcus phalangioides. NCBI lineage: Eukaryota > Metazoa > Arthropoda > Arachnida > Araneae > Pholcidae > Pholcus > Pholcus phalangioides. The sequence continues at coordinate 5,815,660 of NW_028301606.1, forward strand.
AATGGACGGTGAAACCGATCAGCTAATAGCTCATGGACGACGAGCCACCAGAGGGCTATATATATGACATGAATGTCGCTCTCCACTTGTTAATACAAGATATACACTTAAAAAATGAACATCTCAAATACTAAATATCTTCACAACATCCAGTCTTCTGTATATCTTGTATTAACAAGTGGAGAGCGACATTCATGTCATATATATAGCCCTCTGGTGGCTCGTCGTCCATGAGCTATTAGCTGATCGGTTTCACCGTCCATTGCATGGTTCCGTTCGGCATATATACGCTCTAGCGAAGGAAAATCTCTATCTCCTCTGTAGCTTAGTGGTCAGAGCACTCGTCCGGCAATCGAGGGACCCGGGTTCGACTCCCGGTAGAGGCAGAGATGAGTTTTTTTCCTTCCTTAAAAAATGAACATCTCAAATACTAAATATCTTCACAACATCCAGTCTTCTGTATATCTTGTATTAACACTATCTGTTATAATTTTTCAAGTATATTTGTTGGTTTCAAACCGGTATGCAGCATGCAAATGACAAAATGTATGATGATACTATATATTACTTGTTTTAATGTTGCATGCTTGCACAAATCTTATGCACCAAAGCACCAGTTAATATGTTTTTATATTTGCAACTGCATCACTTTTTTTGTAAATGTATAAAAAAACATAGTAACCAGTATTTTAACGCATAAAATTTACAGCAGAATAAAAAAAAACAATTACAGTTTTATGTTAACATGTTGTTCATTTTCATTCTGCACGTCGGTTTAAAACCAACAATCATTTTATTCTGAGAATTATAACGAATAGTTCTGATTTCATTCAATAGGTGACGGCAAAAGTCCTACCTTGAAGCGGTTTCTTCTTTTTATATAAGGTATATAACAAAGTATAAATGATAGGAAATATAATGTCAGGAATTAAGGAGAAAATTTTCCTTCTGGCATATCTTTTTCACCGGTTCGCAAAAGTTTTCTCCCAATTTCTGCGGTCTGGGGTTTCCAGAACGTTATTTTACAGTAACGGGCAGATCGATCTTCTCAAACATTCTTATGTTTCGATACTTAAAATACATTTTGCGACATGGTTCGAAGTAATATCAATTCGGGTGCATTGGATGCCAGAAGGCGCAACTTTTATTGATGTCTAATGTCATGTAGTTCACGATGATCGGGATTGATTTCTTATCTGAAACTTTTCCAGGTAGGATAAAATGGTGTCGGCAAATCGCCAACAGCTTGGACGAGCCGATTCAAGATCTCCAAAGCAGATCTCAGGTTCTCTTGACACGACTTGGTAAAAAGATCGTGAAACGGATCGGAGCCATCAAAAGACGAATTCAGTCGTACGAGAACAGGAATTATCAGCTTTGGTGTTGTGAAGTCAGTCTTGAAGTTATTGTATTTGAGAATGTGCTTAAAACTAGGCACACGCGTTTTTGTTCAACAAGAAATTCTTTAAAATATAAAGAGATAGACGGATTTTATTTTTTTTATCCTCAGCCCAATGTATCAGGGAAACGGGTATTTTTTGGAAATTATGCTGAGGTGAACTCGGAAAGAAAAGTCATTTTGTCTCTGACCGGACTCGAACCAAGATCCTGTTGCGAACTGGGTAAGCATGTAAACATCGACCCCACAGGAGACAGGACCCTGCATTCCTTAATTCCCACACTGTGGCGTGAGGCACTGAATTAGAGGAACCTTTTGGTAGAGGTTCATTTCAACGTAATATCTAGAAAATAACATTTTCCTTGTTTAAAATATAATTTAAGTTTTTCTTCTAATAATGTTAATCGAAATTTCAAAACGATGACAAATAATGCAAGGTGGAATTCTGTGTACGTTAGACTTTTATTAATTTTCTTTTTTTTCTACCTCTCCCTGATTCAACTTCGCTTCTCTGCCGCGTGAAATATAGCTATCCGAAACGTGTAACTCACACACACACATCACTTGCGTAAAATCGAGTTCAGCCCGCAAAACGTCACGGATTTCTCTTGTTTCTTCTTGTCGTGTTTGTATGATTTCACGCCACCAGACGGCAGAATGATGGAGTTGTTACCCGCAAGATTCGCGTAGATTTTCAAGGTGCCGGGGAACGTCTTATGGACAGCTTCTCGGACGTTGTTGACTGTGATCTCGTAGTTATCAACATCCAGGTTCGAACACAACTTCTCAACGATCGAGTCGAGGATCATGTTCATGTATAGACCCACTGGTCTGTCAAGAATCGTCATGTAACTCATCTCCGCCAACAGCGCCAACACTCCTGGAGTGAAATCGATCTTGGGAGGTTTCTTAAGTTGCGATATCTGACGTTTTTTCGTCGGGTTGGACGGTTTCTTCGTTTTAACCCGAGAAGTCGTCGATGAATTTTTACTTTTCTGATCACGTTTCTGAGATTTTATGTTCGGCATGGCGATCAATCCATTAGCAAACAAGAGCAAGACTCTGCGGCCTTCGCTAGAAGCGCATTCAACCATTTTGCCTTTCAGTGTCGCATCGATCGCCGATTCGACTTCCGTCGGACCTACGCTCTTTGTCGTGGGCGACGCCACGGAAACAGCCACTTGAGCAAGTTCAGTACACACACTCTCTAGCAGTTGGTTCAACACTTTTGTGCAGTTTCCATCCAACTTGTAACCACCGCCGACATTCGCGGCTACTTGCCGGATCCCACTGGAAAATACGTTGACGAACTCTTCGGGAGCTCGTGGTGGTCGTGATGGTACGACTTCTCTTTCCACTTTTCCCACCTTAGTGAATGATGGAACCCTTTTTTGATGAAACGGTTCCAAGATCGATAAGCCACGCTTTTTGACAGGTGCGACGTAATCGTCGAGTTGAACGTCTTTCTCCAGAATTAGAAGCCCGTTTGAGTGGAGCGCGACTTTTTGGATACCTTCGGTATGACCGAGACTGGCCATTTGAGGCCCCAATTTGGACTTAATTGCATTTTGCATCTCCTCTACGCCGATTTTTCCGTCTTTGGAATGAGCAGCTTCCATAAAAGCTATGATGTTATTGTTTATCCAATCTCCGAAAAACGCCTGGGCTTCGGCGTCCAGCCGCTTCCCGCTGTGCGTGCAGCTCAACAAATTTCTCAGCCCTGGAAAGAACTCGTAGCCAAAGGGCTTCGGAATCAAGGCTTTCATCTTCGCTGCTTGCTGGAGTTCTTCCTGGTATTCTTTGATAACCGGTAACGAGCTGTATCGGATTTCTTTGGCTTTGAATTTCGTGACGTACTTCTGGGCTGAGGAGTCAGCGAAATCCTTTATCTGCGTCTTTATGACTTTCTTCGCTGCGGCTTTGGCGATCGAGTCATTCAACCCTTCGGAAGCCTTTTTCTTGGTGTTCTTGAACGAGGCACTCATTTCTTTGACCAATTTGTCGTTCAGGTCTGTACACATGTGCGCCAACGCTTCTATCGCGTCGGGCTGTAACTTCAAGTCTGGATCATACCTCTTGCTTAGGATCCGCAATCCTTGTGCGAAATCTAAACTGCTCATCCTGGGTGGTTCTCGAAACCACAACTCACTGAATTCAGATATCACTCGAAAATTTCGAAAATACTGATCTAAAATACGTGTCTTAAACCTGAATCATACTTCGCCTAAATATAATCAGTCTTTTGTTTATTTCACAACAATCGAATTTACCATTTTTAGGAGACGGAAACACTTTCTTCTGTTACGGACTGTGAGTTGATCGAGATAACCAAGACACACCCAATCACACAAGGTGATTTCAGCATATTGTCCCATGAGAACTCGGGTGTCTTAATAATACACTAATATCGATTTCCAGTCAATGCACAGGGCTGGACAAACCTATTGCCTGACATTCCTGGGTCGTGTAAAAATTTGGACCAGGGATGTATTTATTTGGACCACATGCTCCCAAGGCAGACATAAAATTTATTTTTATGCCCACGTCGAGGGCAATAAATAAAAAAATATTTAAAAAATATACCGTAATTTCACACAACTACGATCCAAAATAACATCATTTTCTAGATTAATCATCATAACTTCCGTAATCAAGCTAATCAAAAATTTTTTGATATTATTCATTTGATATTACCTGTAGAAAGATCAAGCATTAATATTAAACATTTTTTTTATTCCTTATGTAGCTCAAATATGGATTTTTAAAAATTTGACTATTAGATTTTCTAACACATGACCCATGACCATCTCACAGTACTCTATACAGGGTGTTTAAGTATTTCCTAGTTCATTTCTCGATCGGATTTTTTGCTACAAACGTCTCCCTCACGAATAGCCATACTTACAATCCAGAGTGATGTACGGAAAATTCACCGACGGAAAGATCACTATGGGGAAAATTCGCCGACAATAACTCATCGCTTTGTAAGTGACTGAGCGATTGAGCAAGTGAGTGAACGCGTGAGGGAGTGAATGACCGAAAGAGTTGATGAATGAGCTAGTGAGTGAGAGGGTAAATTTATGAGTGACTAACCGCACGAGAGTAACTGTATGAATTATTGGGTGAGTAACCATATGACTGACAGAATCGAATCGCTCAGTAACAAAAAGTGTTCCCGTTTCGATGTCTGAAAAAGGCTACCATCTTCAATATTTTATATTCCTCATAATCGAATAGAGCTATACATAAATTGTACATATATTGGGGCAACGTTTTGTTTTCTTTTCATTTTTCAAAGGTTGAAAAATCCGGATTTTGTTTGATGGAAAAAATGTTTTACCGGGATCCCGAGACACTGGAAATGGAAATGAACGAGAACCGGACGCTTTTCCTCGTCCTCAGAGAAGCTGATCTGATGGCTAAAATGAACCTCCGACTTCCTTTCTTTGCGGAAGCTGTTCTTTCAAAACGGTTGGTCTACGTCAAGAACCGCAATAAAGCCAGAGTAGGTGTAAAAAAATATGTTGTATCTCTGATTATTCATCACTAGAGCCCGGATTATATGCACTAAAAATGTTCATTTGTATATTTAATTCAAAAAAAGTGTGGCCCGACTGCTGTCCCAACAACATCATAGCCCCATGTCAAAAATGAAAGAAGGTCTAGGCAGCGCCTCTTAATTTACACATTTATTGTCATAAATGATTGTGTCAGATCTTATCGTGGAAGCTCCTATTCAACTGAGGTCCCTGCATGGTCCCCACAAAAGGGGTGGGTCTGGCAGAGCTCCCAACCGGGAGACCAAGATAATTCTCATCAAATGTGATTCTATTTTTATTTTTCTCACTACAAATTCATATTGGGGGGGGGATGCGTGAAGAGTCTGACTTGGGGCCCACCAAAAATCTCAGCCTAGGACCCCCTACTAAGAAATGTGGGGCTGGGTCTCCGTACCGTGCCCGGTTGAACTCATGGTTGGAATTCACGAGGTTGGAGCCATGTCAGCCAATTGGAAGGCATATTCACGGATCGAGAGCTTTGATTATAAAACCATTACCAAGAGAAAAGCACCCGTTCAAGAACTCTAACATATGGTCGGCTTTTATATAAAAGGAACCAAGCGCCATTAAATCAAAACTGAGAAAAAAAGCTATTTAAAATTACCTTTGATTCAGTTATCTCTCCTCAGTTGGAAGTTGGTTCAAGTAGCAGCTGTGGTGGTCGAGTGGTCATGGTAACGGACTCGCATTGCGAGGAATTTTCTCACAATTTGAAATATGGAGGCACTAATTCACGCACAACACCATGTACGCACTCAAACTGTTAGGTACACGCCTCACACTTCCGGAACAATTCAATCGGTGGTAAATTGCCCATGGCGATAGATTGGAGTTGTACTCGGTTTGAAAGAAAGAAAGAAAGACGGCATCACACAGCCTAAAAAACACTTGGTTCTATTTAGATAAAATATCCCACCTCTTTCAATAGTTCAAATGTCTCGGTATATCTGAAAAATGATAAAAATGGCGCTTAGTTCCTTTTATGTAAAAGCCGTCCATATAATGACTTCAACTGAAATAATCATGATACTGATCATTGAATCATACGGTGTTCATCTCAGTTGTCGGTGAATGGAATGTATGAAATCAAGCATCAGTCCTCAATGGTTTAAGTGAGCACTATGATCCCTACAAGGGTAGGGCTGGCAGGGCTCTAGAACGGGACCCGGGACACAAACCTAATTTTTTTCCATTATAAATTAATGGTAGAGGAGGCCCCTCACTATAGAGCTCAATGTTTCGGGGGGAGGGGTAGCTCCAGGATGGTGTTGGGATATGGGAATGATAAGCACCGAGATGCTCGCAGTAAAAAAGTAAAAATGCTGTTCTTACATGAAAAATGTGCCCTTTAATATTTTTCCCCCCCAAATAGGGAGTATATTGCCTTTTATTTCACCTGCGCAGACCTGTTTCTTTGCTCGCAGAATTTCGATAACGGAATGGTAAAATAACATGCTGCCTTATAATAATGAAGGGAATGTTTTTCTGTGCAGCAAAAAAATCGGTATGGTGTCTCTGTTAGGCACTTTTGTCCATAACCAATAAAAGGGTAAGAATAAAATTTCATCAGCAAAAATATGCCTTCTAGAAAATATTGAAAACATCTATACAGTACCGTATTATATTACGTGAGAAAGACATCAATGAAGTAGAACCCTTTTCGCCACCTATCAAATAAAACTGTTACTATTAAAAATTCCATTGAAATTAGCGGCTGAATTTTGGTTAATGGACTGCATAAAAGTATGATATATCAATTAATATTTCATAAGCAATAATATTTATTAATTATCAATTTCGCTTTGAAATTTTAAAATTTGATATTTGTGTGTAGTAAAGTAACATTAGTATATTTTGCCGAATAACAATCGTAAGAAATCGTGTAGCTAATAATTAAATCTCAGAGGGTCTAGGATGACTGACTGACTGACTGAAAACGAGCTTGTAGGATTTTTTTGTTACTCATCCTAGACTTTAATACAATTGCCGTTGCCAGTTGATGCGAAGTACCGAGCTCTCGTCTTCGTTTCTCTACTTAGGTAGAGATATTGATCAGTCAATGGCAAAATGGTTGCTTAAAAACAACCACCGGTAGTTTTTTTAAAATTATATATAACCCTTTATATATAAAATACTTTCACTAATACAAAACAATATCAATTTACTGTTAACAGTTTTCAGGGGTTAAAACATCTTCCCCATCAGATTACACTTACTTTCAAAATAAATCTCGTCGATTACAAATATTCTCACAATATGTACAATATTAAACAAATCAGTTTCAGTGACCCACTTTGCCACGAATTGCAAAAATTACCAATGTTTTACAACGTAAGTTTACAGCATAGTTTGCAATATATTTCCATTTAGACAAAAATGATATGTGTATATTCACCAAAACCATTCAATGTGATTCCTAAACATTTGACAAACATATTAAAAAAAAATTTAATACAATTGCATGTTAAGAATTTTACTAAAGTTAATTTACCGCACACAAATAACAGCTGTTAAAATTTCAATGAAAACCTAACATTTTAATATTATTAATCACAAAATATTAGATTATATCATATTATATTGCTTTTTTTCAGGCAATATATAATCAAGATTCGGTTGCTAATTTCAATTGAATAATAGCAACAGGTTTACTTGATAGGTGGTGGAAGGGGTTTCAGTTCTTGATGTTTCTCACATGTAATACAGGACGATTCTAAATTGATGAGAAACTTTAAGAGGTGATATAAGACATCTAAACTAGCATTCTTGTTCATAGAATGAGCGCTCGAATCGCAATAACAAATGCGGTAGAGCAGTGTTTCTCAACCGCCTGGCCCTCATATCATTCATACCGGGCCACGAGTGGTTAGCCGTTTCATTTTTCCTCATTCATTTTCCGTTGGCCGTGTGTTTGACAGGGCCTTCGACTCACAAAAATGAACGAAACCGGGCCGCGGGCTTGAAATGTTTGAGAACCACTGCGGTAGAGGGTATTGAATGCACAACATTTCACCAAGAACAAATGTCATATTTCCCCGACGGATTTGCTGCGATATCAGCCTTTCGATGGTGCATATGCACCTTCGGATTGGATTGGAGTTTGTTTCTTAATAGCAGAAGAACCATCAAGTTTATGCTGTATCAAACAATGATCAAGTGGTAGAATTTGCGTTACCAGGTTGCACCGTGAGAAGGCCTACCACATTACAATACCCGCGTCCTGGTAACGAGTATTGGCGTACACAAGATCGACCTTTCGGGGTGGGGCACATTATTTGGGGGAGCCCAAGGACTCTCTTCCAGAGACATTTTGAGCTACTAACTCTCAAAAAGCATTTTAAATTAACAGAAATTTATAAAGATAACATACGTAATGGAAGTATTTTCTTCCAATTTTTTAGTTTTTTACTGAAATATTTGAAAATATTTTAAATTTTTGATTGCCTTGGGAAGGGCCCTCTTCTCTGCTGTACACGCATCTGATCGCAAACGTATGATCTCATTATCCTTTAAAGATCTGTTACTTCGCTAGACAATTTCACTGCAACGCATAAATTAAAAAGGTAGGGCAAAGTTATCTTTATATGCTACGCAACCTAACAATATGCAAGCAACATAACGCAGAGAATAAGGATTAAGAAAACTAGGAAATGTGTGTGTGTGTGAGGGGAGCGATGCTTAGATTTTCAATAAATAAATTTTGTCTTTGGATTCAGAATAAATATTAATTTATTCAATTTCATATTTTTTCATAAAAATGCGCAAAAAACTCATTTGTGACACTTTTGATTGAATAAGATTTTTCTTCAAATTATTTTTCGTAAATTTTATGTAGAATTCTAATGCATTATATGATGCATATGTGTTAAATAGCTCAATTAATCCTATGAAGGGCAGACATTTTTCAAAAACCCATAGGAAAAAATTTAACCAGGTGCGCCCACTTTGGGACCACCCTCCCGCTTCAAAGAAGGGTTAATATAGGGATTTGATATCTTTAATCTCATCAGGACATTTTCATTCCCTCGAGACATCTTAAATTATCATCGTTTCCCTCCCCCCTCACGCCCAAAGGGCGTCGTGACTAACACTTTGCGGACCATCAAGATAATAAAGGCGAAGAAAAAAAACTTTTTTCACAGACAGTTGTAGCTCAAGGGCGGCAAAATATTATTCGCCTCAGACGCTAAATTTCTAGGACCGACCCTGCCGAAAGGACTCCGAGTCATGTTCATTCACACACAATTTCAAAAAATAATTTGCGAGGTTGAACAAATACGAAAAAGGACAAGCTGTGCGAGGGAGATTGGGAACCCCGTAGGGGTACGTAGAGGACCTTGTGTGCCATTCGTAGTATACAGATACTAAAAATGAATTTAGTAAACTTGTACTGTGTAAACTGGTTAAGAAAAAAAAGTTTGACAAATGTTTCCCACGGGGTAAAACAGTCTCCCGAGCTCGTATTTCCAAGTTAATTAGTTTTTGATGAATGTACTGACTCGTGATCTCTCAATTTTATCGTTTTCAAGAACTGCTTGAGGCGGCACAAAGCCTTGGCCAGCACCGGCAAGCAAGAATTAGCTCAGTTCATAAAGATTCAACTCCAGAAAATTGACTTTTATCTTAGACCACGATTACTGAACATTACTTGGTCGAGTCTTAATGCGGCGAAGTTTCTTTCAGAGTACATGGGGGCTGTGAGAGATGCAGAAATCACTATTGGAAGGTGAGTCTTCCCCCCCCCCCCTCACTTCAAAAGTAAATATTCCAGCTTTGTCTGGTTAATGCTCGATAAAATTAAAGGAATGATGATTGACTTATTATGCATTCATCCGTAATGAAGACGACTTATCTTTTATCCATTTGTCTCTGATACAGAATGAAAGCAAAAATCTCATAATAATGATAATTATTATTTGTTAATCTCTTTATACATAAAGAGCCATAGAAATTCTCGAGACAAGAATAGATTTAATCCTCGATTCGATGTACGATTTGGAAATGTTCGACCGTCTGCATAATCCGATGGACCCGAATAATTTCTTAGCCATGATAGAGGTAAGAGAGATAATTAAATTATTATTATTATTAATTACTTTTTCCATGAATCACGATCTTCTAAGGATTAAATTTGATGGATCTTTCAAATAAATTGGATGTTTCCTTTATAAATTTAAAATAAATATTTCAAATCCTATTTTCAATTAGCAATTCTCTCAAGAGGCCGGTGAAACCTTGGAAAGACTCAGTCTCAACATATTTGAGTCGATACAAGAACTTCAAGAAATCTTGATTGGGAATAGAAATTTAAAAGGTATAATTGAGGAAAAATTGCTTCTTCGAAAATTTACTGCGTAATGCTGTGTAAACACTATAAGGCTTAATGGACAATAAGGATCAATGGACAATTTTTGGTTCAACCTGAACGTGGAATTAGATAGTTTTTCTATATCTGCACTATAATAGTTTTTCTTGTCCTTAAAGTAAGGATAATTCCATCAAGATTTGAAGAAAACGAATGGTCTCTTTGAAAACGCTCTTAGCAACAAATTTTGATGATCTATATTTGAGGTATCGGCGATGAAACTCAAAAAACTTGTTTACTTGCTCGCATGTTAGAAATAGAAACGTGGGGTGGGGTGGGGTTAGTGCAGTAGATTAGACTTTTTCGCATGCACTGTTCTTCTCTATTTCTCACTCTCCCTTGCCGCATTTCAATGGTGAACGAAGGATTCGTCGAATCTAGACGCATACTTCCAATTAGTAAAATTATATCCAAATTACGTGTAGAACTCCAGTGCTCATATAACAAGGGCTGTCTCATGAGGCGCTGGAGTCCATACCAGCTGGCGTCACGTGTGACGTCATTGGCCTGCAGAACCGAGTGCGCCCACTTTGCTACCTTGCTAATTATGACACTTAGCACATAGTCGCTTTATTGCCCATTTTACTGGATTCTTTATTCAAAATTGTCTTTTTGATTATTTTTATTAGTATCTGTTTATTTTGGCTTCCTTCGTTCATCCATTTAAACATTCAAAATAAGAAATTTTGCATTTGCTTATGTAGTAACTTCCACTAAGGACATTGTTCTCGGATCCATTTCAGTCGAATCGCGTACGTCAGTTAATTGTTATTCGGTTGATTGAAAGTAAATTCGAGACAAAATTTCAATTATCTTCTGAACTTTCTAATAATTTTTTAAATTACCTTTTAGTGTTCATTTGTATTAGGTGTAGCTTTTACAAGCGCCAAATTCGTTATATATATATATATGCAGTCGAATCCCGTTTTAACGAATACTGTTATAGTGAAAATCTCGTTTTAACGAACACTTAAGTAATCCCCCCTCAGATAAGTTTTGATAGGAACTATACAAAAACCTGGAATTCCTTTATAACGAAATTTCGTTATAATGAATGTATTTCTCCGGTATCTTGTCGTTCGTTATAACGGGATTTGACTGTATAGCAAAAAACAAAAAAATTCCTAATATAAAATGTAGGAAGTTATTATTGATATAATTTTGAATGCTAATATGGAAAGAGGGAGAGATAAAGAGAAGAGACATTAATTACTTACCAAATATTTCTTAGATTTAATCTATTTCTAATTAATTATTATCTGTTCTAATTAATTCTAAAAGTAATTCTTAAATTAATTCTAAAAGAAATTCTTAAATTAATTCTAAAAGAAATTCTGAAATTAATTCTAAAAGAAATTCTGAAATTAATTCTAAAAGAAATTCTGAAATTAATTCTAAAAGTAATTCTGAAATTAATTTTAAAGTTAATTCTGAAATTAATTCTTCCAATAATTCTCCCAGCAATTATGAAATTTATACAAATATATTTATTGAATATATTATAATTATATATATATAATAATAATAATATAATAATAATAATATATAATAATTATATATATTATATATATAATATATTATTGAAATATATTATATTGAATTTATTTTTTGTATAAATTAAAACCAGGCAAAGTTACTCATTTTTTGTGATAATTATGAAATTGATTAAAAAGTTTCAAAATATTAAAATTTTTTGTGTTTGCCTGTAATGATCCAATGCTATGAAAGTGGAGTGAAATTTCAGAAATTAGTCTTTATAGAGAAGGTTTAATTTGTATTGTCCATTAATTTAATATTTTTATATACTAAATACTATACTTAATGGTAATTTTCAATGTTTACATGAAAATTGAAGAGACAGAATCTTTCAACGAAGCCTCGATCCAATTCCAAGAGACGTACCGAAGACGGGTCGCTGATGCTGTGTATTCTGCCGTTGTAAACTCCCTCAATAGACTTCTTCGAGCAGCTAGAGGGGAAAGTTTAACGAAGAGTTATACAGGTACGAAACACATATCAAGTTATATATTATATTTAGAATTTAGATATAATTCTACTTGATGATAAAATTGGTGACACACACACACGCACGCCTCACAACGAACCTCATATTTTTCAATACACGTACATGAATTCTTGAGTTATGAAATATCACGACATTTCTTTTCAGTTGGAAGAAACTTCAGAAAAGAAGAGTTTCTGTTATTTTCTGTGAAATTCACTCTCAGGGAAGGTGTCATCGCCATGGAACCTACCATCGAGGAACTGGAAAAGACTTTGGCTAGAGCAGCGGAGTCCATAGCACTGTGCACAAGGAATATTTCAGTTTGGCAGATAAAGGTACTTTTTCCAAACCAAATGCACATATCTCGCGAGCATTCCTCTGGAGCACGGTTTTCCCAAACGTTTTGTTCCATCTCTTTCGCTTCATTTTTTGAAAAATATGCCTTTCTCGTCGCCTTCCAAATCAAGCCCACCCATAGGATTCTAAACTACAGGCATAGCTGCTTCCACACTTCTATATATAGACCATTACATATTTCCCCTTTAAACCAAAACCTTAATCCTGAAGATTATTAAACGGATGATGATTAATTGATGCATGCTTGTGTGGCCCTTACGTATTTATGATGTCTTGTTTTGCTTATTTTGAGTGCAAGTGCCATCCGTTGTTCACATGGAAAGTGAAATGGCAGATGCCAGAAATTTTTGCTTATGTAGTAATCGTATTGAAGGTTACGCCTGTTCTCTGAGTAGAGTAGGGGGTTCATAATGAGGCCCATAGCCTCTTGGAGGGGGGGGGCGGGGTTCTGTGAGCTTGAATGAAGAAACAATCGCCTCATTGTTTTTTTCATTATTATATGCTAAATAATATTCTGTTGAGAGGGTCTGTGGTGCTATCTACTTTATTGAAGTAGGGCAGTGGTTACCAAAACATCGTCACCTGAAAAATGGATGCAAAAAAACTGCGGAGTTCTTAAACAAATTTATATAAATTTTTTTTTATCCTTTATATTTTTCGTCATCGGAAGGAATATGTAGTTGAAATTTTATTTGCATAAAATTTGAAATAATAATTTTTAATTTGATTTCATGTGGATGCGTACTATAAATGCTCTCACGAGCAATTTCGACATGATGTTGTCATTATCTTCAGGTGGAAATGTATGAAATTAATAGCATGCTTTTCTGAATAGAAAGAAGTATGTGAAAGAAAATGTTAGAAAAAAATTTGCATCAAAACTCTGCTGCATTTTTTAGAATTCCGATTTTTTCTTTGCGTATCTTGATCTAATCTATCGACTTATCTATATTAATTAATAAAGGATGCTACTTTCTGGTCTGGATCGAGGTCGGTGCTACTGTTCGACGACAGAGACAACTTAGTTGCCAGAGCCAAATCCTTGCCGAAGATGAACCTGAGCTATGCTGTAATGGAAAACCGAGAGATTCTCCAGCTCATGAGTGATATCGGCACTTGTTTAAAGGATACCAAAGAGGTGAGGAAAAAATAATTATTAAACTTCAAATTTTTTTTGCATTATCAGGTCTATAATGAAATTCGATGATTACTCAGTCTTAGCTAATTAATTTAAAGTTTTTCGTTTTTCGTCTAGCCCCCTTGTTGAAAAATTTGCCTGTTGTGGCTTTTGTATTTATACGATTAAGGTGTCCACGCGAATTTATTTTGATTTTTCAGGTTGTTGACAAGCACCTGGTATTCTTCGAAGATTTCAAACACTTGTGGTCATCATCATCGTCATCGATAACAGAAAACATTGAAGAATTCAGTTCCAGAAACGCTACATATATTCAGTTCGAAGACAAGATAAAGATGTACGAGGACGTCAGGAAAACAATTGAGCTGCACAGCGATCATTTGAGAGTCGGATGCATCCACCTGAATTTCGGTCCATATTTACATTGAATAATTTTCAAATTTTCTTGAGCTCGATTCATTGTTGAGATCATTAAAATACTAAAATTTATAAATCCCGCTTTTTCTTTTGTCAATCAGGACAACTTAAGTCAGAAATAACTAGATTCATAAACGAATGGTGCGACCATTACGCAGGCGCGTGCCGTCAAAGGTACCACGGAGTCTTACAAGAGTGCCACAGCACTATCAAGTGCCTCCAGCAGAATTTAGTTTTCCACGGTGAGGATGTGAAGAGCGTAAAAGAGCTAATAAAAGCTTTAGAAGAAACCAGAGAACGGGAGGTTGATATGGACATGATGATACAAGAAGTCGAGGTACGTAAATGCCATACTGTATTTAGGCGGAAAAACTCTCTATCAGTGACACAGTTTTACACTACTATTTAACAGTACATGCACCTCGTACACATTCATATGCGGAAATTCTAACGAATCGGTACATGCCGGAATGTGCGTATGTCTTTGAGTTGTATGCATGGCCTCGAGCGTATCCATGTTGTCAGAATTGTGCTTAATTCGTGTTCTTGCTGATGCGGCCATGACAGTCATACTTTTGTTGACAACTACTAACTAAATCACACATGTACCTCATCCATATTCCTGTGTGGAACTTCTGATGAATAGGTAAATGTTGGAATGTGCATGTACGTAATGTGAACCTGACGTGAAGCTCGTTTCTGTGTAATGCTTGTTGTAGTGCTGTCATCTGGCATCTATTTTTGGAACTATGAGTAAGTGAATTGTAATGATTGAATATTTGCATCGTTATGTGGAGGGCTGTAGTACTTTGTGGCGAGACTTTTTAATGAGGTAGATCGGCTAGTATTCGTGCCTCGAAGTTGAGAACCATAAAAAACCAACCAACCTAAGCCGACCACCACTGGGGTGCCGGTGGAGTTCGAACTCGGATGCTCGTAATGTGAGTCCGTCACTATGGTCACTCGACAACCACAGAGGCACAATCTTAAACTACAAACACAATTTTACACCTTGAAACATGGGGCCAGCTGTGTACGGAAAATTCACCGACAACAATTCATCAGCAAAGTGACACAGTGAGTGAGTGATTCAGTCGGGAGTCAGTGAGTGAGCAAATGATCAAATGAGTGAGGGAGGGACTTGGTGAATGAGCAAATGAGTAAGCAAGTGAGCAAATTAACGAGTGAGTGAGCAGGTGAGCAAATGAGAGAATGAGCGAGTGAGTACGTAGGTGAAAGATCAAGTGAGTGACCATATGAACAAGCGAGTGAGCAAATGAGCGAGTGAAGTGATCAGATGAGAGAGCAGTTGAACAAGAGGGTAAGTCACTCATACTCCCTGGTACCTCATAAGTGGCATTTGTGGACACCGTGGGCTCAAAACCCCATTAGAAGCTTGTTGCCCCGTCTCTCTTGATGCCAACAAAAAAAGCATTTCCCCCGTTTCTAAGTGCAATATTCGCTGAGATATTTTTGAATTCAAATATCAAAAAGTTTGGAAAGAAACATTCTCAGTCAGTTTTTGCTCTTCTCCCCCCCCCCCCCAACTTTCTCTCAATTTTTGAATTCAAATATTTCTGCGAATGTTTCACTTGGAAACCGTGAAATTTATTTTGGTGGCGTGAGGAGATACATGGCAACGAGTTAATAATTAGGTTTTTGGGCTTTAGGTTTAATTTTTTTATTTTAATAACTATACCTCTTCTTCCGAGTATATGATGTCACTCTCCGCTATCCATACAAAGGGTTTTAACAGCTGGCTGTGCGAGGATATGATTTTTGGAAAGAGAGAAAATTCAACTGCCCCACCGGGAATCGAATCCATGTCCTTTCACTTTCCGGGTTAACGCCCTAGACCACTATACTACAGAGGCAACGAACATCGCAATCTTTCTTTGGAGCTCGTGGGAGATGGACGGTCGGACCTAACTCAGGCCAAAGCTCACAGTCACTGACAATGCCACCAGATGGCGACTTATCCGAGGATGACATCACTCTCCGAAATCCATACAAAGGTTTTTTACAGCTGGTTGATGCGAAGATATATTTTGGAAAGACAAAATTTTCAACTTTCCCAACGGGGAATCGAATCCACGTCCTTTCACTTTCCGGGTGAACTCCCTAGACCACTTTGAATTATCTCTCTTTCCCAAATTTATCTTCGCATCTCAGCCAACTGTTAAAAACCTTTGTATACATCGTCTTGCAACATGAATGGCGTATCTGAAATTCCTGACTTCGCACATTTATATTCCGCAAGAACGACTTTAATATCTGTCACCATTTCATTGCTATTCCCATTTTGAAAAATGTTAGTCGATTGTGGAACGTTCTGTAAATTGCTTGGCGGATACTTCCAGTTAGTTACGGGCTCTAGAACAATACTGCCCGGGGGATTCTATTAATGTGGCCCTAGCTTACAACCGAAGATGTTTTCTCGGCACAATATCGAATTTTTAGTGAGATGTTTGAAAAATACATTTCATTCTAATTCCAAGACACGAAATAACATATTCACATACGAGAATTTAATAACGAATCGCTAATTCTCAGAATTCCATTTATTGTCTCAAAGATGATATCGAGATTCATCAAAACCCAAAAACATCTATCTAAATAACTAAACATCTCTATTCACGATATAAATTAGGTTTCATGATGTCTATTTGATCAAGTAATTACGTGCATTTTGTTAGATTATTATACCTAGGTTAATTTCACCGTAGAATATTTCCCCTCAGGAATGTTTCACGACTTTGAATGCTTATCCGAACATCCGTAAAAGAGAGGATTTCGACGCCGTCGATGAAGTGTCGTACGTGTGGTCGAAAACAAGAAAACAAGCGTCCGAGTGCCAGCAGAAGCTTCTCGACATACAAGTGAACCTCAGGGAACAACTGGAGACGAACATTAGGGAATTCGAGAGGATATTTGATGATTTCCTTCAAGATTACGAAAACGTGAGTAATTTTGAAGATCTATTCCGGGACAGACCAGCACACCTCCTAGAGATAGAAGGCCACCGCACACTGCTTGTGACGTCAGTAAGTAGTGCATTTTCTCTCAGAATATTCAGGAGAAAAAAAATGTTATCATCGTTGTGCGGAAAAGAAATGATCGGGCTCAGAATTGGCGATTTCTATGCCCCACATCCAATCACTATGCGGTATTTGTGAGCCAATCCAAAAGATTCTACGCCAAAAAAAGAAGAAACGAAATAGGATGCTATTTTTCAAACTGCGGCAAACTTGCTAGGTAGTCTCAATGACGTTTATGGCAACCCGTGCGAAGGCCGTCTATCTCTAGGAGGTGCTGGGCAGACTGACTTATTTTTAATCCGACATTTATGAACTTACTCTCAAAATACAGTAATTCATGATACAGTTTGGTGTAGTTATTATAAACGGATAAAAAAGAACAACAATGTTGTTTCGGTGT
Source organism: Pholcus phalangioides (assembly GCF_987345545.1). Taxonomy (NCBI): domain Eukaryota; kingdom Metazoa; phylum Arthropoda; class Arachnida; order Araneae; family Pholcidae; genus Pholcus; species Pholcus phalangioides. The sequence continues at coordinate 5,833,339 of NW_028301606.1, forward strand.
CACCCCACGGCATTCACACATAACAACATCCTTCACACTTTTTAAATTACTTATTTTTTAAAAAGCTACTTTTTTCTTATTTGATCTATTACTTAACTTAAATATTTTTCTTGTCTTCTACAGAACAGCCCATTACTAAAAAGTATGAGCCCATCAGAAGCGGGAGCCCGACTCGTCAACTTTCAGGTAATCTCAAATACCAGAACATCGTTAAGTAACTTAAAGCCGTGGTACCCTACTTCACCAAACTCCAACTCTAGTCATATGGCAATTTACTGCCATTAACGAGATGGGTTGGAAATGAAGGAGTTGTCTATCGGTGTCTGTCTACAAGCTCGTTAGGGAAAATATCTTATCTATATCCTCCCTCGAGTTTTGAACTTGGGACCGTGACACCAATCTTCACGGTGGTACACGAGCATCACCACGCTACTCGGGCACACCGCGGAACTCTGGTGCTCCAATTTCATTTCATACCGTGCACCGCCCAGGGCTCTATCAACCATAGAGAAAAAGTGATGCCAACAGCACGCGGTGTTCCCAGGTGGTCACCCTTTCAAGTACTAACCGCGCCAGATGCTGCTTAACTTCGGTGATCGGACGAGAACCGGTGTTTTCAGCATGGTATGGCCGTTGGCCTCTGGTGCTGCCAGTAAACGCTAGATAATTTACCTTTTTAGTTATACGTGTGGTATCGTACGTTTAATACACCCTAATTCATTCATGCTCAACCCATGGCCCACGACTTCAAAACTAATTTTGTTAGAATGAAGTGAGAAGCACATCATTTCCAGATCACTAAAGTTACTCGTAGTGCAGTTCTCGATCACTTTGATGATCCACAGAACATTTACATATCACTTGAGCAGCCCGCGTCACATTTACAGATGATTTAAGTGTCCCGCGACACAGTTTCAAACCAATGACGTGGCCCACATTGTACTAAAAGTTGTTATTTGCCACAGACGTGGTCGGCTGTTGGTTTTCTGTGGTTCCTAACTTTGAGGCGCGAATGCGTGAGTTGATCGCCCCGTTAAAAAAGTCTCGCCATAGAGAGCAGCAGGCCTATAACGATACAAATATTCAATCATTGCACTTCACTTCTGAAATACAAATGGCAACACTGAAAAATCAGACCCTAGATACGTACTGAGACTGTTATGTACGTATACTTTTTCCCCAGACTCTGCCACGAAGCTGGGCTGGAACAGATCTCGGCAGCGGGTCAAGTCCGGTAGCAGAGGCCTTGCGTTCATTCATAGTGCTAAAATTTGAGCACTCTTGCTTAATTTGCTATGAAAAATTACGTCATATACTAGACCGGAAAAACCAATCAAGTTGCGTCATGATAATTGTCAGAGAAAGGGTCCATTCGATGGCATTCGGGAAGGGGAGATGAGACCCTGGCTCTCTCTCGCTCCCCCTTCCCCATGTCGAGACCATCCCTGCTGTAAAGCATATGTTGAACTGTAAGTGTTCCGCGCAAAAGAATGTCAGAGTTTAGTTCTCAACATGAAAAGATTGATAACCAATGACTTAATGAGTAATAATGAGTTATAGCTACTTAGAAACGTTTGATGCTTACCGTGAACCTTAAGCAATTATAAAACAGTGTGTGTGTGGGGGGGGGGGGCGACACGTGTAAAAATTTCAAATGTTGAAATGGTACGTGCAGATTTGCGGTCATAATCAAAAGGTTGGTCTGATCTGCGCTGTATTGGAATGCAAACCGTTTTAAGCATCCTGTAAATGCGTACGTAGATGGTATGCGTACTAAAAGAATGCCTAGGATGCTTGATCACAGCTAGAAATGCGTAAGTCAAACATTTTGTGAAATGCAGGAGGGTCCTTGCTTAAGGGTGTGAATATAATAGTGCGTCCGTATTTCCGATTCTGGAAACCCGCGTCGTCTCCGATTGGTTAAAAACCCGAATTTCAACTTTTTTTAGCTTGAAATTCGAGTTTTTAACCAATCGGAGACGACGCGGTTTTCCAGAATCGGAAATACGGACGAGCTATGTTCATACCCCTAACCCTAGAAATGCGCGAGAGTCCTGCGTAACTACAGAATTACATAAGAGGCTTGCGTGCTGCTATAAATTCGCAGGAATCATCCCCCCCCCCCCCACAGCGCAGAAATGTCTGGGAGGTTTGCCTACTACACAGGCGTGCATGCAAACACATAAATACGCAGGAGACGTTCGTAGCCCAAGAAATGAGTTAAAATATATGTGCGTAAAAATGCGTAGAATGCATACGTACCTCAACAATTCATTGAAAACCGGCTTACTCCTAGGAATGTAGATGAATGCAGGTGCGTACATGTAGAATTACGTGAAACTCTCAAGAACCTCCTAACACTGCATATTGGGCCATAACTAATATTTTGCAATGTGTTTCATTACTGTATGTTTTTCCTCTCGCCATTGCTGATTGCTAACCCTTGATGGTACGTACCCCGGAAACTTAAACGGTACTGAAAATACGAACCGCGAGAAGTACGCCCTTATGAAAGGTTAGGATTCACTGCTGTTTCCCAATTAGAGATACGTTGAGAAAATTCGTATTCGAACTAGAACTCATTGCCCCTGCTATTCAATACCGTTTCTAGCGGAATCTCTAATGATATATTAGATGGTAACCCTGGGGTTTCACGGAATCCGGGTTCGCAAACGCAGTTTTACTCAATAACTCTGCTTAAGGAAGGTCTGCAATAATATGTAGCATGAAAACTAATGGTGCCCTTTAATTTAATTGAAACGAATTATCTTATTTCTTATTTTCAAGAATCAATTGGATTCACTCTATCAGATGTATGCTGCTTACGCTGACGGCGCCATCCTGTTCGGTATGAACACGAAGGAATTTCCAGAACTACACTCGATTAAACGCGAGATCGGGCTCATGCACAAACTGCACAAACTTTACAACGACGTCATGGATAGAGTGCAGGGTTATCGAGACTGTCCGTGGAATAAAGTCGATGTCGACGCGATGTCGAGCGAATTGATAGAATTTCAAAACAGGTAAAAATACACCGCATCTATAAAATAATAACGGATAAAACATTCATGATTTATATGGACAATAACACCTCTAACATATCCTTTTCTTTAGGTGTCGAAAGCTACCGAAAGCCCTGAAAGAGTGGCCAGCGTTCTCAACTCTCAAGAAGACGATAGATGACTTCACCGAAATGTGTCCTCTATTGGAACTCATGACAAACAAGGCCATGAAGACTCGCCATTGGAAGAGGATCGAAGAACTCACCGGCCACGACTTCAACGCTGAGTCACCGAACTTTTTTCTGAAGTCAATCCTTGAGTCACCGATCCTTAGATTCAAAGAAGAGGTCGAGGTGAGCACGTTAGAAACAAATGTTTAAATCGAAGATTTCTCTATTGTGGGGTGAGTGTTCTTATTGTAGGAATATGTAATTTCATGCCTTGGTATGGACTCATATTTTGGTGTTCGAAGGACGTGTGTATATCAGCGATGAAGGAAAAAGATATCGAAGGGAAACTCCGTCAAATAACTTCGGAATGGAGCAACCAATACTTGACCTTTTCCAATTTCAAAGACCGAGGCGAACTACTGCTACGAGGTGACAGCACTGCCGAAGTGATCGGGATTCTGGAGGATAGCCTAATGGTTCTCGGTTCTCTGCAGAGCAACAGGTAACATTAAAAAATATAACCCATCCTATATCAGTTCCGCGTGGAACAAAACCGTTCATTCCTCACTACAAAATTTAAAAAACGAATAACTTCAACGAATGTTATCACGTTTTCATTACCAAATCCTAAAAGCATGGATATTAAACACGAAATATATTTCAAGACGACAAAGAATTATTGGATAGGTGACAGATATCTGAAACCACAAAAGCAAATACCCCCCTCCCCTCCCAAGTCACACGTAGTTGTTCGTATTCGTAAGACTGATCCTATTGCACAGAAAGTAAGAGAATGTCATCCACTGCAAACGATGTTGAGTGAGCGAAATCAGCAGACGCACGAGGAATTGGGATGAATCCGCTTAGATTTGGATTTTCGCGTCTTTATTATCTGCGCATGGCAATATTGTTGTTTAGTTTTATTCCGCACCATCGCTCCTTTTTTTTATCCTTCGGTTAGTCTCTCTCACTCTATGTGTAGACGAGTTTTCCTCCCTCCCTCCCCACGTGAGCATGAATGCTCAAAGCTTTGCAATTGCCGTTCATGGGTTGTGATGGTAGATAAGTAGTAATTGATTAAATATAATTATTTATTTATATTTAAAAGAGGGTCTTCTCACAGTTTGTGCCAGATGTCTCACTGAGGATATCGTTAGACTCAATGTCAGGTGTTGCCTGTCGCGTAGCTTTCCGCATTTGGCGGTTCCAGTGGACGACCGGACTAAAAGAAAATATGGGGGATGGGCGATTGCTTACCGTTTCAAATATCCGCGATTGATAATATACCAATTACATCAGTTTGCTCATCTACAAACTTCCAACTTGAATGCATTTGTATATTGCAGTGGACGTCCTTCTTCTAATTTATTCGTAATTCCATCAAGGGTGAGAAGATCCAGATGTATCCCCTTTACTTCATGTCTCACCCGACATAATGATTAGCCTATAGCTAAACGTATGTACATCAATGGATTTATAATCTTCTTATAATATTCATTTTGGTTCTTCGCAGATACAACGGCCCTTTCAGGAACCACATACAAAAATGGATTCAAGATTTATCGAGCACTAACGAAATACTAGAGAGATGGCTCTTTACTCAGAACATGTGGATTTATCTAGAAGCAGTGTTCATGGGTGGAGACATAGCCAAACAGCTGCCGAAAGTGAGTAAAATGTTGCCAGTCTTTTCCCGTACACTCTCGAATCATCAATATTAATGCCAGCGCTATAGAAGCTAGACAATCCACAGACTTATGAGGATGCTAGTCACAGAAGTAACAGGTATCCGTACTGCCTCTCTTGTTGGCGCCTTATGAGCCAAAAATAGAGGTAGTACGGATATCTATTAAAAAGTATAATTTATAAATGGTCAAGAAGACAAGCATTGGCTGTTTCCTGACACCTAATAAAAATATAATTTACACTCAAGCGGCCGTGAATGAAATGGAGGCACCGGCCATGTAAACGACAATCTATATATTATTCCGGCGTGATTGCTTATACTGAAAATCAATGAAATTGGTATAATCTAGATTGGATTCATTACTGTATATACATGCATGTATAAAATATCGTTGTTTGTTATTTTCACATAAATTAATAAGTTTCCGGATACACCCGCCCTCCGGGAACGCTTCGATATCTCTCTGAGTGGGAAAGTGGGGCGTGTCTGGTCTTCATTGTGCAATGTAGTCACAATTCAAGAGTAGGATTCAGACGAAACAGCAAAACGCCGTTGATCGAGGGAACTTCAACAGCTGTCTAGGCTCTTGACCGGAGATTCTCAAGGGTTTTGCACCCACGTAATGATTCAAAAAATATTTCTGAGGGTGGAAAAACAATAAATAATAATAACAGCACAATTACAGAAAAAATATAATCTTATGACATCAGAAATACAAATTTGGAATTTTGCATGTATGTGATGGATTTTTAAAAAAACATAAATTCTAATAAAAATGCATAGCTTTGAACTGCACATACTGAGAGAAGAATCAACTTCTCAAATAAGTCACTAATATGAGCTGCTATCGTCTTTTTACTGACAGAAAATCGAACCTCAAAGAACAGAAATGAGCCAGGACCGTAAAACAGAACCCCGTTTTACGATCCAGCGACGGCTCAGAATTATTGAAACAAATATTTTTAGATTCATTTAAAAAATAATTTTAGAATCGTTAAAAATAGATAGCATACATTCTTTAACACGTCAATAGGTGGCAGGACCGGATGACAAACAATTTTATCGGTAAACTTTTACGTACCAAATTCAAACTGAATTATCTCACAACAGCTGATCACACCGATTCAAATATTATTTTACCCTTCTTCTGAACAATAAACAATCCATTATACGTGTTCAAATTTGCATCTAACATTACCTGCTAATCTTTGACTGCACAGGTCTGGCATGGGTGCGTGGTAACTAACTCATCTCAGTTGACAGCAAAATCTATCAGTTTCACTGAGGCAGATTCGCATGGATATCTTAAGCCGGGTTTTCCTAGGAGCAGGTTTCTACAGCGCGCGCAGCGTGAAAACGCTGATTGGTCAAAAAAACCTGAATTTCAAGTTTTTAACCAATCAGCGTTTCTACGCTGCACACGGCGCAAAAGTTCTACTCCTAGGAAAACCCGGCTTTAGGAAAGTTGTGTTTATAAAAGAATCGTTGATGAACAGGCTCTCCGTAAATACATTTTTAAGAGTCATAGTTCATCAATTTCGCAATTGCATTTCAATTGTTGAGCTTTGTTCCCACTAGGAGGCTAAGAGATTCAACGCAACGGACAAGTCATGGGTGAAAGTGATGGCTCGAGCTCACGAGAAGCCGAACGTTGTCGAATGTTGCGCCGGGGACGATACTCTGAGACAGCTTTTACCTTATCTACAGGAACAGTTGGAGATATGTCAGAAATCCTTGAGTGGGTGAGCGAAAGAAATACTATTATACAGCCCATAGAAAATGGTAAATAGTCTGATTGAAGTAAAAAAATATATGCCATTGTTTTTATTATTGGGTTTTTATTTTCATTAGATACCTGGAAAAAAAGCGTCTGATGTTCCCGAGATTTTTCTTCATATCGGATCCGGCACTTCTTGAAATTTTAGGTCAGTCGAGTGATTCCCACGCCATGCAGTCGCACCTTCTCAGCATCTTCGATAACACTAAATCACTGGAATTTGAAGAAAACGACTACAACAAGATATTGGCCGTCATCTCTTCTGAAGGAGAAAAAATAACTGTAAATATATATTTTTAGAGAAGAAATATATACTGACTGAAATATACAGCACTTTTTTATTCGCAAATGGGGGAAAATCTAATATAGTGAAACCTTGGTGTAACGATATTCTCCGGAATAAGAAAAATATCGTTGTAGAGGGATCATCGTTACATTGACAGGCAACATTATGATCACGTGCCATCAAATTTATGCTGCTGCTGCTGTTGGCATCTTTTCGAAATCGGCGTTGTTAGTACCTCCAAAAAGTACGCTTTTGAGTATTTCATTCACCGCAAAAAATTGTTTTAATTGATTAGTTTAGCGATGGGCAAACGACGGCCCACGGGCCACATCTGGTGCGCAGCAGATTTTGAAATAATAGTATAAAAATTTTCAATTTCAGTGTTTTGAAAAAAAATATTCAATGTTTTCATTTTAACAGCTGGCTGTGCGAGGATATGATTTTTGGAAAGAGAGAAAATTCAACTGCCCCACCGGGGAATCGAATCCATGTCCTTTCACTTTCCGGGTTAACGCCCTAGACCACTGATAACTTTCGTTATCACAAAACATGCATTCGCGTGCGAAATATATTCTTGTGTGGCCAGGGGGGTGTGGCGTCACAGGGAGGATGTATGGGAAAGTCATAAACTGTCTTTGTCCGACACAAACCATCCAACCCCATCTTCCTTATTTACTTACATGGCGGAATGTCTATTGACATTCTCCCCAGCACAACCTATCTGCTTCTCGGAACTTCATCACAGGATCAGTTATTATACGGAATGGGTTTCAAGGGAAAAAAGAAAGCACTTCACATTTTGTGATGGTTTCCTTTCCCTCACAAACTTTTACTCTTACGTCTCTTTCTCTCTTACGTCGCTATAGAAGTTTCACTTTAAAAAAAGAAAAGAAAAAAAAATGGAGCAAAAGTGTGTAATAAAGATGCAATAATTATTATATAAAACCATACTCATTTATTTTTCACAGTTATAAAGGATAAAAACCATTGTCTCTTATTTGCAATGAGACCGTGGCAGTCTCCAAAGTATTACAACACATTCCGCCACTTCATTTCGAAGCATAAGGTCGGTCGTCCACTGGAAACGACTTGAAGCGATGAGCTAGTCGAAAGCAGTTCTCAGTATTCGGACCTTCATCGCGAGGACCTGGGTTTGAACCCCACCGTCGCCACAGCGGAGGTCGGCTGAAGTTGGTTTTCTGCGGCTCCAAACTTCGAGGCGCGAATGTAAGCCGATCTCCCGTCAACAAGTCTCGCCACAGGGAGCAACAGGCTTACAACGGTAAAATCTTCAATCATTACACTTCACTCATAGCTCGAAAAATAGATTGCATGTGGCAGTAATATAACATGCATTAAACAGAAACAAACTTCACGTCAGGTTCACAACACAGACACGTACATCCCAACATGCACCAGTTCTTTAGAAGTCTGCAGAGGAATGTGGACGAGGTGCAGGTGTGATTTAGTGGTAGTTGTCCGATAGACTGATATTATTGCACAGAAAGTAAGACAACGTCATCCACCTGCAAACGATCTTGAACGAGCTACATCAGCAGACGAACGAGGAACCGCGATGGTTCAGCACCTCCTAGAGATAGAAGGTCTCTGCACTATTTGCCATAAACGTCATTCAGATTACCTAGCAAGTTTGCCACATTTTGAAACACAGCATCTAATTTCGTTCCTTCTTATTTTGGAATGGAATCATCCTGATTAGCTCACAAACACCGCATGGTGATTGGTTGTGGGGCATAGAAATCGCCAGTTCTGAGCCCGATCATTTCTTTTCCTCACAACAATGATACTGGCACGAGAAGGGAATTTTTTTCCCTCAATGGTCTGAGGAAAATGGAATACTTACTGACGTCACAAGCAGACTGCGGAGGCCTTCTATCTCTAGGAGGAGTTGGATGATTACGCTACGCTTAGATTGGAATTTTCGCACCTTGTGTTATCTGCGCAAGTGCAGTATGGTTGTTTACTTTTTTCGCGCCATCGCTCAGTTTTTCCCCCTTCGGTCGGTCTCCCTCTCTCTGTGCAGACAAGTGTCCCCTCCATCCTTCCACGCGTCAGAATGAAAGCTCAAAATTTTGATAATTGCCGTTTATAGGTTGTGATGATAAGTAGTAATAGATAAGATATAATTATTTATTTACAACAAGAATGCCTTTTCCAGTGTCATTATATTGAAACTACTCAGACCTATATAGCTCCCGTTCTGGTAGATGTATTTCATTCAAGCTTGGTATATATGCTACGTGGACCATGGGAAAATGTAAAATGCAATAAAAAAGCATCATTTTTTCACCTGGTGGTCGAAAATTAAGCTTTTTTTTCGTAAATCCTTCTCCCATGGTCTATGAATTTGGCTATATACGGATAAGCAGTTTTTTAGGAGAAACTACTGAGTACGGAAACTAATTATAACCACCCTGTATATAGAATATGTACTTCTTTTTATTTTTTCGACGGCAGCTCGACAGACCCGTAAAAGCTGAAGGCAACGCAGAGTCTTGGCTGACGTCACTGTTGAAGATGTCTCAAAAGTCGTTGCACTCCCTCATCCGAGAAGCCGTCCAATCTACTAACAAATCGGATTTTTCATTGATGCGACTGCTGCGGACGCAATTGGCTCAGGTACACCTTTGGACGATCTCTGAGTGCTTGTTTTTTATATTTTGGTGCCAAATTTCAGAACCCAATGATAATGTGGTACAAAATCAGACAAGAAGAATTAACGACGAAGTAATAAAAAGCCGTGAAAATTCTTCAGAAGTTTTTAATATTCCACTAATATAAGTGGAATATTTTAGACAGCTTCAGACCCTGTGAAGCTAGATTTACGGAGAATTAGCCTCCAACAATTTACCACCATGAAATTCACTGATAAGAAAATTCAACGACAGGAAAAATTCACCGCTTTGAAAATTCTCCAACAACAAATCATCACCAGAGAGTGAGTGACCGAGTGATTCAGGAAGTGAGTGAATGTGTGAGTGAGTGACCGAATAAAATAGTGAATGAGCTAGTGAGTGAGTGATTAACCATATAGGTTACTGAGTGAGGGACTGCATGAATGAATGAGTGACCGAATGAATGACTCACTCACTCGCTCACCTATCACTTGCTCGTCTGTTCACTCACTCATTAACCCCGTTCACATGAGAAATAAAAAAAGCGAGTTTAAAACCGGCTTCGAGAATTTTCACCAATGACTGCCCTCCATTTCTTTCCTTACGAAGTAAAAAAGTTGTCGAGTGGGTGCTAGAAGTCCCGATGCTACCGCAATATTTGCACATGTGAACGTATCGATTTACCCCTATTCACTTGCTCACCAACTCCCTCACTCGCTCATCCACTTACGCATTTGCTCAACTGCTCAATCCTCCTGACTCACTTGCTTATTTACTCACTCTCCTGCTCATCCAACTCACTATGTCACTGTCGATGAAATGCTTTTCGGTGAATTTTTCCTAGCGGAGAAATAGTCACGTCGGTGAACTGTTGTCGCTGAACTTTCCGCACACGGTGAAGCTAGACTTTTTCCGTGGAAACCTCGCCATAAGCGAGTAATAGAATTTAAAACATCATTCAAATATTATTCCACAAATTAGAATGTTATTTCATTTGCCAGTTTCGTTTAAGGAAATAGATGGCAGCACCAAAACACATAGATACCAGGAACGTGAAGAAAAATTCACATTTACAGTTCACAAAAATGCATTTGTAAATTGTATAGTATGTATAAGGACTGGGGGCCGAGTACGGCTGGTAAACAAGAATATTCTTCGGTGTTCTCACAGGTTGGTCAACTGGTCCTCCAGATGACGTGGACGTCTGAATCAGAGAATGCTCTCCGTTACTCGAGCCACGACAAGAGAGTCATGGCTGACACAAACTCTCTATTCTTGGATCTGTTGAATACACTTATTCAGGAGACGACCATAGAGTTGACAACTTCCGAAAGAACGAAATTCGAGACTTTCATAACCATCCACGTCCACCAGAGGGACATCTTCAACGAACTGGTAGTAACATATGCTTTCGATTCATCCATTCTGTCAGTAGGACATTTTCATTTGCTCCAGCAATGTAAACATTGAGTCACTGTTTTTTTTCATATCCGTCGCCAGTGTCAATCGAAAGTCTCCAATTTGATGGATTTCGAATGGCAAAGGCAGTCCCGCTTCTACTTTGACGACAGCTCCGACGAGACTGTTATCAAGATCACGGACGTACGATTCGTCTACCAGAATGAGTTCATCGGTTGCACGGAGAGACTGGTCATAACTCCACTAACGGATCGGTGAGTACAAATCAACTCTTTCTCTCTCTCTCTCCTTTTCGATATATCTTAAGTATATAAGTATACCATGCTACATACACAATTTGCCTGGCTAAAAAGGGGAAAACAAACTTCCTCTGTAACTCTGTTGGATCTCCTTTAACCCTGAATAGTCGGAGTAAAGCTGCTCTTTCAAGACAGCTAAGTAAAAAATCCCCTTTTTTCAGTCATGATAGATGACCATGAAACGCACACATACATTGCAAATACAGTGAAACTTATATAAGACAGCCACAGGGTGAGACTGAAATCCTCTCTTCAGCGGAATCAAAAAACAGTCCCTTCATTGATTAATGATTTTATGCGCAATTTCATAAAAAACACGGGAAATCTATCTACAATAGAATATTTTATTTCAGTCCCTCGACGTTCTGTTTCGACTGTAGGCTATAAATCGAAAAAAAAAACGGTTTTATATTAACAGAGAATCTGGGTTCGAACTTACAACCACCGACGTATCAGTGTACGGTGGCAGGCACACATTCTACCAATTCTACCACTACACAACAAAGTACCTCCGTCCTACATAGTACAAGAAAATCTGCTAAAAAGTAGAGAAATAGTAAAAATATATATAAAACTAGGATATATATGCTATCGCCATCTATATGTCATTTTTAGAACTTCATTTGTTCTAAAGGAAAAAAATCCAGATCACCCCTGAATGGTGGGAGCAAGCTGAGGGTTAACAAAATAACGCATTCGTTCTGGCATTCATTTTATGAGATCGCGCAAAATGCGTATTTCTCAATATTTATTTCTAGAAAAATTTGAGCCATGTTTTTCACTGAGATCTTTGGTGCGTTCAGGTAGAGTCAAATGACTCCTCAGTCAGTTCTGAGATATCAGTTCCATGTGAAATCCATTGAATTTATAAGTTGGCCTTTTTTAGTTGGACGGAGATTCCCTGAATGATGACTCATGTTCTTTCAGATACTTTCTACGGTCTCAGATATACAGGGTGTCCGGGCTGAAGGTATCCAAAAGGCTTATAGTTATACAAGTACCCATACGATCGTTTGCCAATTATTTAGTAGCATTTGAGATGTTATTAAATCGGCTGCTGCACATGCTGTTTCAACTTTGAGATGAGAAATCGACCCCTATTTGCTTCTTGAAAATTGAAAAACCGCAGGAAACTTTTGCCGACCACGGTGTGTCCAATGCTGGCAGTTAGTGCGACTGCTACGAAGAGCGTCTCAAAGCAGCTATTCACAGTGTGCACGCGTGACTTTGGTAGAAAAATTTGGAGCAATTCCCTATCGATGGCGCAGCAATTTTCATTGCTAAGCATATGTGTGCTCTTTCTCTCTTATAAGCCATTACTTTTTGTACCTTTAACTCTTGCGCTTATTTATATCTGTCTTCATGGGGAGAACGACGCGAATAATTCGAAACTTGCGAGCACGGGGCAAGGGGAGCCACCACTATAATTCTTTGCCAACTTTTCCGACACAACTCCGCCTCTTTTGAGGTAACGGAAGTAAGGTGCTTTGCGTCAGTCCGGGGTTGTGAGCGGACCTATCTATATCTTTTCGTTGAGACAAGCCATATTCTGGTTAGGAGGACCTTTAACCCGGACACCCTGTATTTTAGAATTATCATTCTAGAATCGTCTTCAGAGAAAAATATATTCATTTATAAGTAAACGTTATCATATCAGCATGATGAAAAACTCAGTAGACTTGATTTTATGGCTGACGAGAAAAAACCCCCAGGTCGTGTCTTCTTCCACAGTAGGTATAATAAAATATATTACTATTTCTTTTTATGACCAGTCAGTGTGTAGCCGAACTTTTCCTCTTATTTCCCATTTTGTTAGATGCTATATCACGTTGGCCCAAGCTCTGGCAATGAACATGGGAGGTTCCCCGACTGGTCCAGCTGGAACAGGTAAAACTGAAACGACCAAAGACATGGGAAAGACTCTCGGAAAATACGTTGTGGTCTTCAATTGTTCAGATCAGATGGACTATAGAGGGCTGGGAAGAATCTTCAAAGGTATATTATTTGTGCTATGACTGGAGACGATCGTCACATTTCCGTAACTATTTAATGTATTTCTTTTGTTATGAGAAAAATCATAATGATGATTAAACAACAAAAGTGCTGGTTTTTCTTCAAACTAAACGATTCTATCCGACAGGTTTGGCACAATCCGGTTCCTGGGGATGTTTTGACGAGTTCAATCGAATCGATTTACCCGTTCTTTCTGTGGCAGCCCAGCAGATAGCCATACTGCTCGGATGCAAGAGGGACAAGAAAGACGCCTTTGTCTTCAGCGATGGCGACACGATTCGCATGAATCATGAATTCGGGATATTCTTGACTATGGTAATACTCTGCAGAGTTCATTGAATACATTTTGCACTCCTGTATGTTGTTGAAAAAAATTAATAGCAATGTTATTTGTCGCTTAATCCCAAGAATCCAGGGTATGCAGGTCGTCAAGAACTACCGGAAAACCTAAAGATTCAGTTCCGGACTGTGGCCATGATGGTACCAGATCGGCAGATCATAATGAGAGTGAAACTAGCCAGCTGCGGCTTCTTGGAGAACATAACCCTGGCACGGAAATTCTATACATTGTACACTTTATGCGAGGAGCAGCTTTCCAAACAGGTAGCATACACCATTACAGTTCAATTCCAATGCAGTTGTCTACTCCAGCACCTGTTTTTGCCCATGGTCCCCCCCTTTTGGAGACCATGTTTTATTTTCATGTATCTCCCTGTCTTCCTCTAGGGTTGTATCTCCTCATCCAGCAGCGGCGACCTTTATACTCATTGAATTAATTTCTTGAGTAAATTTACTGTGAGAAAATTTTTTAAGTAATGGTTGATTTTCGTACCCCCCCCCCCTCTCTCAGGCAATCATTGAACATTGTGGCAGATGGCAGCACTACACATAACAAGCATTACAGAGAAACAACAAAACTTCACGTCACTACACGTACACGCACATTCCCGCATGTACCGATTCGTTGGGGGGTTCCGCGGGGGGGGGGTGTGGGCGGGGTGCATGTGTGGTGTAGTAGTAGTAGGTAGGGCCTCCAAAAAATGGCTCGGGGATCCATGATGTTCTTAAGTCAGCCACCTCGTTGGGCAATTTGCCTGTTGTGGCGTTGTATTTGTATTTGTATAATCACTGGACGTCACTGAATTTGAACTCCTGCTGTCACATATCAAATAGAAACATAACTGGTATAATTCTTCAATTGAAATTGGTGACTGTTTTTCAATTAATTTGCCACATGAAAAATACTATGTGGTTATGCTATTAATAAATAATTTTTATGAATAATATATATTAAATAATCAAGTTTGTCGCGAAACTTCAACAGTTCTTGTTTGTTTGTTGTGAAATGACAAGTAAAATCTGCACGTACAGTAAAAGAAAATTCAGAGCAGAAACATTTCGATTCTGGTCTGGATTCTCTTTGACGACATTTTCAAAAAGTCAAGGAGGGCTGACTCCATGGGCGGAGATACGGGGGGGGGCAGGGGGGGGCAACAACTGTTAAAATTTGAGGCAAGCACAATAATTTAACTAAATTATGCTAATATTATAAATAATGTTAAAAATTTAAAGTAAAACTATACTTTATTAAAAATTCTACGAATATAAATTATAATAACATTACTCATATAATATTTATTGATATCATATCCTATTTCATTTTTAGGCGGTGTATATCATTTGAAAAAAACGTCACCAATTTCAATCGAAGAATTATAAAATTTATTCGTTTTTTTTATTTGATAGGTGACAGCAGGAGTTGCGGTTCAGTGATGTTTCCTACGTGCTTATAAAATATTAACTAATATCATATTTTATGGGTTTTTTTTCATGCAGCACATTAATTAAAAATTCTGTCGGTAATTTCAATGGAATAATCGTAACAGTTTTATTTGATAAGTGGTGAAAAGGGTTCTACTTCATTGATGTCTTTCTCACACATGTAATATAAAACTGAGCAATAGAGTTATTTTCCTATTTTTTGCTGATAAAACTTTATTCTTATCCGTTCATTCGTTCATTGGCTGTGGGGAAAAGTGACTAAGAAAGAACACCATTTTCTCATGGTGAATAAGTTTACGAAATATAGACGTTAGTGGGCTGAGAATGACTGAGAATTCTTCCGTGAACATAGAGTTTTTGCTGCGCAGAAAATGTTTTCCCCCCATATTGTGCAAGGTAGCACATATACTATTTTGCCATTCCGCACAGATATAGAAACTCTTGGTGCAGAGAGACAGGCCTGTGCAAATGAAAAAAAAAAAAAAAGACAATGTGCCTTTTATCTGTAAAAAAGTTAGAGGGCACATTACATGTTGGAATAAAAAAAAAATTGTTTCCCCGCAAGCATCTTCTTGCTCATCAAGTCAGGGTCCCCTGGAATGAGATCTTTGGAGGGCTTTCTCTATATTGAAATTATAGTGTAAAGAAGATAATAAAATTTAGATTTGTCAAGGACCCCTCGTGCTAGAGCCCTGCCAGCCATACCCCCGTTGAGGATATGGTGTTCACTCAAACCACTGAGGATAGATGCTTGATTTCGTACTCGGGAGATATTCACCGACAACACACAGATGAGTATCTTATAATTCAATGATTAGCATCATGATTATTTCAGTCAAGTTCAGAGTTTGTTTCAGAGTTCTCGTGTGGGGGCATTTCTTCTGGTGATGGTTGTAATCAAACTTCTTGATTCGTGAATATGCCTCCCTATAGTCTCACAGGGCTCCAGCCTCGTGAGTCCCAACCATGAATTCAACCGGGCCCGGCAAAGAGATCCAGTGCCCAACTTCTCACGGTAGGACTCTAGGCTGAGATTTTTGATAGGCCTACAAGTCAGACTCTTCACACCCCCATCATGAACTTATAGTGTGAAAAACAAAAAATGATGGAAATCATCTCGGGTCTTGGGGAAAGAAAATACCAACCCTAGGCCATTTGTGCGAGCTATGCGGGGACCTCAGTTGAATAGGGGCTTCCTCGATAAGATCTGGCACAATATGTAATTAATGACAATAAATATGTATATTAAGAGGTGATGAAGATGACCTATTTCATTTTACCCCAAGCTAAGAGACGGAAGAGACGGACTGCTTTTGAGACGGAAGTAGGTCAACATTTTTTTTGAATAAATATTCAAAATTTGTTCGAGATACGTGGAACAGCCTCATCATCGTTAAGGAATCCGCAGAAAAGCCTCACTATCATCAAGGAATCCGCAGAACAGCCTTATTCTTATAACTATCAAGAGTTCTGCGAGAAACTTTACGTTGGAAATCTCTGCCTTACGATATCTTGAATTCTGTGCGGGAACTACGGCCCCGGTATAGAAAACACAAATCTACTCTGAAATATAAAATCACAAACTCGAAAACTGCAACGATTTTAGTTCACGTTTTTGTGCAATGCTTGAATATGTCGAGAGCTGTTTGACCTAAGTTTTGCAACTGTACTGAACAGGATCCGACTTGAATGATTTAGGGTTACTGTTAGAAATTTATGTTATTCCAAAATGTAGGAAAACATCGGATAACGGCTTTTTTTCGGCTTCTGCGATGACTTTTTGAGTATTTACCACGATTTCCAAAGTTTTCAGAAAGGCAGACCTGGCCCGGAAGTTATAGCAGAAGGTACGTTGTATAAGCAGAGTAAAATCATAAGACAAAAAAAAAATTAAGAACTATTGGTACAGCAAAAAATAATTTCTTCTTTTTAAAATTATCTTCCCTCAGATGATATGCAATGGCTCCACCATTAAATCCGCTTTTCAAAGCAAGTAGAGAAGGCTTTGCCTAGGAACTGACTCATTGAACCCTTCCCAGCTGAAATAACTAATAATTTTCAACGTCGGAAACAACCAGAAATCACATGGTGCAAGATTCCATGGTGTAAGGGCTGGGGGGGGGGGGGTTCCGTATCATAATTTTTATAGATAATTTGCATATTATGTTTCAGATCTGAAAAGTCTGCGACAACACATATTCAGAAAGTGTCCTGAAATGGTAAAAATTTCATCTGTATAGGGTTCACTGAGACAGTTTCTAGGAAAATGGCTTCTCTACGTGCTTTGAAAAGTGGATCGAACGATGGGGCTATAGGCCATCATATGAGGAGAGATACTTTGGAAAAATATGCATTTTTGTTCTTTGTACCTTTATTTCTTGATTTTTTTATTATTTTACTCGCTATTCTTATGGGACGCACCATCTATTATTCCTTTCAGACCCGATCATTCATTATTTGGAATTTTCAAAATGTTTTTGAATTTTTTGGTACTCAAAATTTTTCAGCCATCATGATGCAGGGTATATTCATCTCCACATACAATTTAATTTTTTTTAGAATTTTTCGCTAAATTTTATGTAATAAATCACATTTTTCCCGGAGGCACTTTCTCCTGGAGGTCATCTTAAAACTCCCCTGGAAGTTCTACTTCAAGTGCTGCCCTCTGATGAAAGACCCCTAAAGCTCATCTTCACCATATTTTTTACACAATCCTTCAAGTCAGAGCTTAACTCCCTGAGGGCAAAAGAAAAAATTATACAGTGAGGAAAAGCAACCCACACATTTATGGCACCAGGGTCTGAAATTGTTATCTATAAATTTCCATAGAACAAGAATAATCTAGAATCTAGATGAAATGAATACCAAGCATGGATTCAATCACCTCGCTTTGATAATGCCCTTCAAGTATTTCGTTCGACGCACTAGTCGTTGCAAAGGTTTCTGCTTTTGTATCAACGGACTATTTCACAAAAGAAAAAAAACCACGTTGTTGACGATTAGCATGGTTCCGCTATCCGATTCAAAGTCTTTTCACACCAAATTCGAAATAAGCTTTATGTAATCAACACACCGTAGGTATGATTTGAATTTCATTCATGATAAGTTTGTGTTTGGAGAGCACCCCAAGAAATTAATGGAGCAACAGCAGCAGCAGCCAGATGATGTGGAAACGATAAAGCAGGAAGTTCTATTTCTAGATTCGAAACGATGCGAGGAGGCACTGAGGGATTGCGGCCGATTCATCGTGAGCGGCGTCCTGGGTAAAGGGACCTTCGGGGTCGTATTCAAGGTTAGAGACTCCGGGAACGAACGTCTAGGTTTCGTCGCAGCGAAAGTTGTCCGGCACGTCAGCGACGGTGAGTGGTCGATATGGCCGACGCTAAAGAACTCGTACATCGTGAGGCTCCTGGAGAGATTACCTCTGCGGGACGAGCACATCGCCTATCTGATGCCGTTCGTAGGTAAGGACCTATACGAGCTTGTCTACGAAACGAACTTCGAAGAACGTCCCGACGCTTTCGATCGCAAGAAGAAGTACATGAGGGACGCCCTAAGGGGTCTTCAGTATCTTCATACCAACCACTTAGTCCACAGGGACCTGAAAGAGGAGAATGTCATGGTAGACCAACATACGGACACGGCCATGCTCGGGGATTTCTCGACGCTCACCACGGCCATCCGACCGGATAAGTTCAACTTCGGGGTCGGTCTTTGCTGTCTACCACCGGAGTTGGTTTCAGAGACTAACCGCGAAGATATCGTTGACGCGACCCTAGCCGAAATGTGGACCTACGGCATCCTGACCCTACAAGTGTACACGAAGCAGTCCGTGGTCCGGTATACGTCCAGTATGAAGTCTTACGACTTCGAGATGCTGCCTTTCATCATGTCGCTCTTGCAACCGGGAGAGATGGAGGATTTCCTGAAAATCCAGCACCCGAAACAAGTCTTGCCACCGTCCAAAGTTAGGGAACTCGTCGATTTCCTGAAACTTTTCTTGGCGGAAATCCCTTACCTCAGGTCATCTGCTTCTCACGCCCAGTGGCACAGTTTCGTCTCGTCAGATCAGGACGTTATCGGAAATTACTTCGGGGATGACGTGATGATCCCAATGGACGTGCAATTCACACCTGCGACAGAAACTAATCTACCACTTACGGGGAGTCATTACGAGACTTGCTGTTGCCACAAGGAGGGAGATCACTCCAATGTCGAAGAAAAAACAGAGAACTACGAGGAAATCTGGCTTCCTGAGCAAACCATATCCAGCGATAAAGTCATTGTTAATTTTGATAGGACCGACGCACCGGGTGAATCGGGCCTGAGGCATGACGACGACGACGTGGATTGGACGAACTCATCCGAAACTTGCGACTACATGCCTTTCATCGACGACGACGGAGAGGTATCGAATCTATGTTCCGACAAAGAAATGGAGCTGCTCTTGTTCGGTTCCAATGGCGAGAAGCTGTCACTAGAAGATCTCAGCAGATTGCACATCGCCTACAGAGAGAAATATGGGAATTTCTGCAGCGATGCGAACCACCCGAGAATCGTAGGAGGAATCGAAGACCGCCCCGGAACGACGGTGGATTCCGCGGACTTGTACCAGCGTCTCATACACTCGGAGGGTGGTCTCAAAGGCGGCTTGTTAGGTGAAGTCACCAAGAGCGAAGAGATGTGGAACTCTTTCGAGATACGTTGGGCGTCACTGAGTGGTCACGAATGCAGTAACGTATTCAGCAGAGAAATTTCTTACATTCTGTCGGATAAAATACAATCCCACATGCTGCTGAAGGAGAATACGTTACAAAGAGAGAGATCTTGCGAGAGTAGTTCCGACGTCACCCGATGTGACGGTGGCAGAAGATTTTTTTCCGCGGAAGAGGAATGCATATTCCATCTGAATGACAGTCAAGAGCGTGTTAGTAGTTATGGCGGTCCATCCCAAGAGATGACAACAACAAAATTAGCAAATAGGAGAGCATCCGATGGAATGATCGACATCGATCTGGATAAAAAAAACCTCAGTTTACGATACGCCGCAGACAGCGAGTACATCGAGAACAGCGTCAGCTACAGAAAGTTCAGGACGAAAACTTTCTGTGTGCGCACCATCGTGAGACCCGACCTAACCTCGTACCTGTATCGGAAGGGATTCGACCCCTTTTCGGCGGCTCGTGACGGTTCGTTCGATCGGGGTGATGCCCATCCACAATTCTCAAAGACACGCCGCTCGTTTTCGGAGCCACTTCAAAAGTCGGATGCAAAAAATTCGATTTCCACGGTGGACCGACCGGACATCACCAAAGGAGCGAGACCGAAAGATCGTCACCCGAACGAGCGCAGCTGGCTCTGCATCGAATCTGAAACGTGCGAAATCGTCGAGAGGGAGCAGAGAAGTTTGCAGAAATACGGTAGCTTTGAAGACTCCTTCACCATCGACTGGAGGAGACTTTCCGGAGCTGACCTCATGGAAAGGGAGCCGATCAATGCAGGTGAGCCATACTACCTGGTGGATCACAACACAAGCGGAAACTGCCTGCACAACAAAGATTGTCCGTTAGCCGTCTGGAACAACCCAAAAAGACATCTTACAAGGTATCCTTCCTCTTTGAAAATCTCTTCCCGGATCGGAACGGAATACGATTCGTCGACGGTGGTTGAAGTGGTTGACACTGGTAAGCCCCGCAAGAACAACTTCTGGCGGACACTTACCATCAAGGCAACGAGGACGACCAACTTCTCGAGAGACGGCAGCCGACATTCTATGATCTTCGATTACCAGTCGTCGTCACAGCACGGCGCCACCGGGCTCTACCGGGCGGATTCATTGACCATCGAACGGTTCTGGCCGCAGAAACGGGAGCCGAACTGGTGGAGGCTCAGCAAGATCTGGAAAAGGATGAAGCGGCTTTTCAAGAAGAAATGCATCTACAAGATTGAACTTCAACCCCTTATACTGATGGAGGTCACGCCGTCATTCGAATCGCTCCCTGAAAACGTACACCTCCCACATCGATCGCCAGCGCCGTCAGATTTGAAGCCGATGTTATGACGTTAATGACTACGTCTGGCTGTCACAGCACACAGTGCTCAGAATACATCAATGCCATTTGCACTTGCATTCACGTTTGCATATATGGGTTGAACACGTTCTTCTTCAGATTTTAAAAATTTAGTCTCAAATAAAAAAAAATATATTTCTTGGAAAATGGATTGATTCTTTGGTTCTTGAAAAATCCGAATCGAATTCAAAAATACAGGTTCGTTGCAATCGCAGCTAAAAAAGGACGACGGGGGCAATCGGCCCCGGAAAGCAAATTTTAGGGGAAACAAAACAACGCCTTTATATATCCATCGACATTTATGGTGAAGGCATAATTAAGTCTGCCACCCTCCAAAGCCCCTCCCCCTGGAAAAATGCGAGTTACGGCCCTGATTTCAGCTTCCACTCAGTCTTACCGGGGAGACGATCGTCCGCTGCCAGAAGACGATCGGGCTACCAATGGCCTACCTCAGTGGTTCTAAACGTTAGACATCACCATCAACAAACATACTCCCGCTCTGTCTCCATGAGAGATATAATCTGGTTACCCCACGGGGTATGAGTATGCTGGAAGAACCTTGGACAGCATTGCCATCGGGATACTCTAATGAGGCCGCAGGTCGAAACGAAGTGGAAGAATGGAGTCATGACAGCTGGTTCAGAGGACACACAAAGATGTGAAGAAATAAAACTTTTTCGTGAAATATCATGAAGGAAACGTTTTTTAGCATAGTACAAGGAAATATAAACGCATAGGACCATATGGGCACGGTCTTCATCACGCCCCCCCCCCGCCCCACTATATTCAGGGAGTGGGGCTAAGTGATGAAATCTGGCGTTATGGTTTTTCGAGAGCAAGTAAAAATCAGCTAAATATGTAGGGTGCATAGGTAACAGCACGCACGGCATTTTACTGGCGAACCATTGATCTATACATAGATGTATACTCCCAATTAGAAAAAAGTATCAAAATAACGTTCAGAACTCGGAAACGTCATTCATGTTGCAAGGACTTGTATAGTTACTAAAATAAAAAAAGTAAACTTTTTATATACGGACAACCAGTCCTAAAAAGCCAAATTAGAAAATTCCTGCACTGTCTCTCCTGAGCCAGACAAAAACAAATCCAAGTGAGTCCAAGTGCAATATTCGCTGAGATATTCGAATTATAAAACGGCGGAAAGTAGCAAAAAACAGTATTAAATGCATTTAAAACAGCTTATCCGTATTTGATGCTGTTTTTATAATTTTTTTTATATTTTGATAACCTTGCAACCCCTCGCAACATGTGTATCTGAGTTCTACACGTTGTTTAAATACTTTTTCTAATTGGAAGTATGCTTCTAAGATCAACGGTTTGTCAGTAAAATGCCGTGTGTGGTGTTAACTATGTACCCTATATAAGCTGTTAGTTCTAGCTAAGTAAGGGATCTCAGAACATTACTGTGCCCGGAGGCCCGTAATGTTGAGATGGCAAAGCATAGGGAAGGTTACTGCTCTCGTCCTAGAGATCAATTTAATTTTTAATTTTCGTATTTTTAAATTTACTCCAAAAATCAGTCCAATAAGTAAAATGTCCTAAATGAGAAAAGAACGTGGATGAGATAGTGGGGAGTGGGCACTAAAAAGGAGTGTGGTCCAAATTGGGGGGAACTGCCCGTCCCCTAATTTGGTTTTATTTATTTAGTTTTTTTTTTTTTTTTTGTGGAGAAAATAAATGCTCCCTTCGGGGAACCCCGTATGGCGAACTATGTTTGCCGGGCCGGGGGTTAGTATCTCTTATTTATTTAGTTCATTACATGAATGGTTCCTGCGGCTATGGGTAGTCGCTATCCATGGCCGCAAGGTGATGGGCAAACTTTTTTTAGGAGCGGGCCAAAAATTGAAAAGAAAAAAAATTGGCTGACATGTATATATGGATGATGTTCGGACATTGATTCATAATTAGAATTTTTGTACTTGGAAATGAAGTGACGGGATGGGCTGTATGCTTTGAAGACTGCCACGGTCTCATTGCAAAATGAGACACAAAAGTTCATCCTTTTTTTGACTGTTAAAAATTAAGTATATTTTTATAACTTCATGCACATTTATAACATATGTGTTAAATTTTCGGCATATATTTCCCTTAGTTTTTAAATCAATTTCTCAGAAATATATTTTTCATATGCAAATAAAGAATACCCCCCCCCCCCCAGCACACTGAAAACACTGAAATTGAAAATTTCTATACTATAATTTTGAAATCTGCTACGGGCCCGGATAGAACCTCTAAGCGGACCGTAGTTTGCCCATCACTAGGATAGTCTATGAGTCATGGGAGTGATTAAGGTAGCCACTAGTAAAAAGTCACACACATGTGAAGCATCTTTCCTTCTAAGAGGGACGCTGACAGGACTCTATCCGGGTGACCGAAGATCAACTTTATTCATACAAGTTCTGTACAATATTAAATTCATTTATTGCTCGTATATTTAAAATAAAAGTTGGGTCACAAGAAGAAAATATTGTTCAGTGCTGTTTTTTAGCTTTCTTTCTGTATTGTATGTTTTTTTAAATGTTCTGGCTAATAAGTAAATAAACATAAAAGGTGCCATAGACGGGTAAAAAAAAGGTCAAGAACTATTGGAAAAAACTGGAATTGCTTACAACAAGGGTTCTTAACCTTTTTGAGCCGTGACCCAAAATGAGCAACAAGATCAGCTTCGCTTTGCCCACGGGACTGCTTGTTTTTAGAAATTATAGTAAAACCAGTGACGCAGGAAGTGTATTTATAACAAGTACTGTTAGCGGATTGGTATGGCTCATCTAGGAATGCCCCTGCGAATCAAGTTTGTTTGCGACCCACAGATCAAGTTTCTCTGACTATAAGGGGATTTGTATGACCAATTTCGGAAGTCCCCCGCAAATAATTTTGGGTCGTAACCCATGGTTCAACAACACCGCTGTAAGTACGACCCATCTCGGATGCCCCTGTGGATCAAGATTAGGTCATGACCCATAGATCAAGAAACCCTGACTGTAAGTGAATTTGCACGACCCATCTCGGAAGTTCCTACGAATAAAGTTTTTGTCGCGGCCCACATAGCTTAAGAATACTTGCTATGAGTGGATCTATACGCCCCATCTCGGATGTCCTTTGAATCAAGACTGGGTCATGACTCATAGATCAGGAAACCCTGGTTTTAAGTGGATTTGAACCACCCATCTCGGAAAAAACCCTGCGATCCAAGTTTGGGTCGCGACCCGTACGTTACAAACACTATTGGCTTACACAGACACATTGAAAATGATTTACTCTTCCCTCAGGTTCATTATGACTTTGGATTGAGGAATATTCTATCGGTGCTGAGGTCTCTCGGCCACACGAAACGCCAGAACCTTATGGATTCTGAGAGTTCGGTTGTTACGAAGGTCTTGCGACAAATGAACTTGCCCAAGCTGGTGAGTTCGAAAATCCGCTGTGATTGTACTAAAGTCTATCATATAAAGCGAATCTCTGTAAATCTAGACTAGTTTTGGCTAGAAATGTTTAGTTAAATCAGTTACTAATTAAGAGATTCGAGACCTGAAATGTGGCATTAGTTTATCGTTTTGAAAGCCGAAGTAAAAATGGCCATATTTCAATTTACCAGGTTGACGAAGACGAGCCGCTTTTCTTGTCATTGGTGGAGGATATTTTTCCGGGTGTAGCAGACATAACGAAGAATGACGCAGAGTTCGAGAACGTCGTTGCGAGGCTACTGTCGCAGAACGGACTAACCAATCACCCGCCGTGGACGGTTAAAGTTAGGCAGGTAATAACCGTTCGATGTTCATTCAACAAAACAGCACGTAAATTAAGGCGTTTATTTCTTTCACCATTCAATCTTCAAGCACAGGGTTATCGAAATTGAACTTCCTCAACTCAGAAGATAAAGGAGGGCTTTTCCCCTACGCTTATATGACGCCGAATATGGGTAACAGACACTTCAGATGGACGCGCTTACTAAATAAAACATATTCTACGAAACTTCACGTATAGGTGGCACTGTCGCTTGTCAAACCATTCTATGAATATTTATTTGTATGTGTATTTGCCTTATTCGTTGGTGTCTTCTAAATATTCTTGGGCAAAGTGGATCAACTCTTCTACATTCTATGAATGTTCAAAATGTGATCTTCATCGATAATACCATATTTTCCATAGCCGAACTCAGTAAAATCTGCATTTAGGTTTCCCTAGAACATGCCGACGAATGTTGACTTTCAAACAATTAGAGATGACAGGTTGTCCTCGGTAGACTTGTGAATAGAAAGCATGGCGATGAAAACCAAGGATTACTCATTGAATTTACAACATTCATCGACTGGTTATTTGTGGAGATGATGATTACAAGGAAGAAAATTCATCTCTGACCCCACGGCTCGAATCCCGGTCTCTCGTTTGCAGGACGAGTGCTCTACCAGTCGTTTGATGAATCTTGTATTAACAAGTGGAGAGGTCATTTCTATATACATGTGGCCTATGTCATTCACGAGCTGTTAGTTGATTGCTGCCTCCGTCCATGTACGGAGCCTTTCAACATATATATAGTATACGCTCCAAGGTTAAAATATTCTATCTGTTTCCATAGATAGATAGATAGAACCACTCACAACCCCGGACTGATGCAAAGCACCTTACTTCCGTTACCTCAAAAGAGGCAGAATCGTTCTCCCCATGAAGACAGCCATCAACAGTTTCCATAGTTGGTAGAGCACTCGTCCGGCAAACGAGAGACCGGGATTCGAGTCCCCGTGGGGGCAGAGATGATTTTTCTTCCTTGTAATCATCATCTCCACAAATTACCAGTCTTTCGATGAATCTTGTATTAAGAGGTGGAGAGGACATTT
The DNA here is from genome assembly GCF_987345545.1 of Pholcus phalangioides. Lineage (NCBI taxonomy): Eukaryota > Metazoa > Arthropoda > Arachnida > Araneae > Pholcidae > Pholcus > Pholcus phalangioides. The sequence continues at coordinate 5,859,340 of NW_028301606.1, forward strand.
CTATATACATTGAACGTATGTAGAATTATTCGGGAAGCGACATCTACCGATTAGTTTTTATAATATAGTCGTCACTCAAGTTTTCAAGAAATTGTGACAGCTTGAGTTGAGTGACAACTTAAACAAAACGAGGTTAGTTTTAAGTTTAATATAGCAAAAATAGTATAAATTTTGAATAATATATAATATTTATTAACATATAAATTAAAATTACAGTAATGTTAAATCGATAAATTACTACAAAATAAAACATTATGTCAGGTGGAAACTTCCTACTCAAAAATCTATGAGTGGTATTTAACTTATTGTGGAATACTCTGGAGCACGATTCATTCCGACTTGCTTTTAATTTATACTGGCCAAAGCAGCTGTAGGAAACTTTTTCTCCAGCAGATTAATTCTACAGCGCCTTTAATTTTCGTGCTTAAAATTCTTCATCAGTACTCCATGGTACTAACAGGAGGTAATCTCGGATACCGGGCATGATTTTGACTTGAAGAGGCAATGGGCAACGAATATAAATTGTTTTTCTTCAAATTTGAAACCCCAACTTAGTTGGGACTCTTGGCAAGAAATACCCCACTTGCCCAACATGAAATTAAGTCCAGCTTGAACAGTCCCGAACGCTTCAAGAACTTTTGTTGCCTTAAGTCGGCAAATGTGCTTCCTCAGTGCCACTTGAGACAAGCGTGTTCCGTTTTGATAGATAAGACTTTTATGGTCGCTTTGGAACACATGACAATACTGTCGTCAAGCTTTCTCTTCAAAGAAGTCATAGAAATCATATTTGTTCCTCTCTCTCAAATTTGTCCATAGTGACAGATTATACGAAATTAATGGCGAGTAAACGAGAGTTTGATAGCATTGCTATCTATGAAAGCTAGACAGCACCGAATAAAAATGACGACTTAACCGGAGTGGCGACTTTCCAAGGATTTACTGTATTTTTTTTAAAAATTAAATAAATAAATAGCTCATCACATCTGAAGTATCCGATGTCCGAACTTGGTGCCGTTTGTCAAAATTGGTGCCTTGTCAAAATTCAGACGTGCCTTTATGTCTGGCTTAGCGATGTCACTTGAACTAGCTTCCACATCCCCAAGAGCAACGAAAGTTTAATTTCAATATAACCCTACGCACGTCGGTACTTGTAAATTACAAAAGCACAAATAATGCAAGTTTATAAGTAAAAAACGTAGAAGAGTTTATCAACTTTGCCCAGGAATATTAAGAAGACACCAACGAATAAGGCAAATACACGAAAATAAAAAGTAATGGGTGTCTTCAGAGGAAATTTCCTCTGAAGACGGCACCCATTGGTGTTGAAATGCATTAGGACTTTTTATTTTCGTGTATTTGCCTTATTCGTTGATGTCTTCTTAACAGTAAAAAACGTGTCGCAATTTCTGCCGCCGTCAGTGCTTTGATTCATCTGGCATCGCTGTTGCAATCTTTCATAATAAACTAAATCTTTATTTTTGATTTTAAAGTTGTACGAAGTCCAGCAAGTTCGTCACGGAATAATGGTTTTAGGGCCTTCGGGTTCTGGTAAAACCCAATGCATCAGGCAAACCATCGAAGTACTCACAACGTTAGGCCAACAACACAAAGAGATCCGCATAAACCCTAAGGCGATCCTCGTGCATCAGATGTTCGGGAGACTAGACGCAGCCACAAACGACTGGACGGATGGCGTTTTCTCCGCTCTTTGGAGGAAGACGCTAAAGGCAAAGGAAGGTACCTGAGATTATACATATACCACGCAACTAAACAATTTATGATGGAATAATTCAATCCGTGTGCATTAACGGGGGGACAAAGGACGTTCAAATGAAAATTTTCTTACTGCATATTTCTTGCTAAAACTGTTTTAATGACATTTCAGTATCAATGTAGTGATGGCCGAGTGGTCATAGTGACGGACTCGCGTCGCGAAGTCCCGGGTTCGAACGCCCCAGTGGTGGTCGGCTGAAGCTGGTTTCCTGTGGTTTCCCACTTCAAGGCGCGAATGCGAGCGATCTCCCCTTTGAAAAAGTCTCGCCACACAGAGCAACAGTACAAATGTAATTCAATCATAATACATCACTCACTTCACTTCTGAAATATAGATGTCAACACTGGAGCCCAAATCAAGCCTTAACACTACATACGCACTTAGACTGTTAGGTGCGGACACAGCTACACTTCCAGCACAACTGATTAGGTAATAAATCACCCATAGATGGTGATAGACCTGAGTTGTCTCGGTTTTGAAAGAAAGAATCATTGTAGTAACAATTTCAGGTCTCATAGTTTAAAAATAATGTGTTTCGACAAGCTTGGCGTCGTTAAAGACACCAAAAGGCGCCAAAGTGTAACGGTCATTTCCCCCCCCCCTCCCGTTTCAAATTTCACTGAAAAGCATCAATTTGTTTTTAATTTTCCTCTGCAGGCAAAAATAAATGACTTGAAGCATGCATTTCATTGTGTGATTTTATTTTCATGATAATTTTGGCAGAAATAGCGGAAAATGATGAAAAATTTGCAAATTTATGCCTCAAAAACAGTTTATAATTTTTTATTCATTAGGGTTTCTCATTATACAAAATTTATGCTACAAATTTATTATTCCTACAGAGCAAAATAAAAAAAACATGATGTTTTTCAGGGAAATTTGAAACGCACGAGAGAAAAAAATTACCAAAAAATGACCGTTTCAGCCGTTGTTTGCGACCATTGGCGTCTTTTGGTGTCTTTGGTATCTAAAAAAGGCGCCAAGCTTCTTGAAACATATTTTTCAAACTAAGAGACCTGAAATTGCTACTATATTGATACTGAAATATCATTAAAGCATTTTTAGCAAGAAATATACAGTAATAAGAGAAATTTTCATTTTAACATCCCTTGACTCTTTAAAAAGAAATGTCAATACACGCCCCTTCAATCAACATGATTTGTCTGATATTCTTAGGAGAGCATACTTGGATAGTACTGGATGGACCGATCGATTCGCTGTGGATAGAGAATCTCAATTCCGTGCTGGATGACAACAAGACCCTGACACTGGCCAATGGTGACCGACTGCCGATGTCACCTCTATCCAAGATCATCTTCGAAGTGCACAACATAGACAACGCTTCCCCGGCAACGGTATCCAGGAATGGGATGGTATACATGAGCGCATCTGACCTGACTTGGGAACCCGTACTTACCGTAACCACCATTCTTTCTACCGTTCATACACATTATTAGTGGACAAAGCTTCAAAGAATGATAGAGCATAACATATTTTAATAAACAGTTTTGGTCATAATAATGCATGCTCATAACGCAAGCCGAGAACCGGTAGATATTACTGTCATTGAAAGTATAAAGCACCTTGCCGATTATCGTCATTCTTATCATAGATTGCAGGAGAAATGAATGGTTCTATGATTCAGGAAAAGTAGGGCATGTATTTCATGCATGATGCTGCGGACGGGAATGCTCTGGAATCCCGAAGACAGTACAGGGAGTGTTTTCTGACAAGAAGCAAACCTGATCGGAAAACTTTTGAACGATTTCACCTGTCTCGGTGCGAAACGGGCTTCTTGTGGCCTCCTCAAAATTCCTGGCTCTCCCTGTATCTCGCACACCACTGCCAAAGGGGGTGCATTCCGCACAGGTACACACTCCCAGTACATTCCTTGCACTTCCAAAGCATTCCCGTTCACAGCAACATTCATGAACTGCGTGTCCACCTTATTCTGACTCATAAAACTATCCATTTCTTCTGCAATACACGATAGGAAAGACGATAAGTGTCAAAACCAGCGCTTTATGCGTTCAATAAGTCAAGTTCCGTCTAGCAGTTCACAGCTTGCACCTGGGTTCGAGCCTCACTGTTGTTAGGCTGAAGTTGGTTTGAAGTTGATTTCTGTGGTTTCCTGTGGTCGAAGCATGAATGCGGGAGCGGATCTCTTCCGTTAAAAAGTTTCGCCACAGAGAGCAACAAACATAGTACAAATGTTCAAGCATTACACTCAAAATCTGAAAAGTAGGTGGCAGCACTGAAAATTCTCGTACAACACTAGATATGCACGCAGGCTGTTAGGTACACATGCAAACTTCCGGCACAACTCATTCAGTAGTAAATTGTCTATGGCGACATGACGATAGACCGGAGTTGTGCTCTGTTTGACAGAAAGAAGGGAAAAGTTTCACATCATGCGTTACGACTGTGTATTGCATGGTCAAAATTGTTTGTTTAAATGTGTACTATCACTCCCCAAATTTTTTCCTCTTGACCCCTGAGTCATCCTATATTCATACAATAGACTCTCGACTATCCGGCCTAGTTGAAAGAATAATTATAATTCTCAGCGATAAAATGACGAAAAATTTACTTTTGCCAAATCATTGCAAATGCAATCAATTTTTGTAATCATTTATCAATGAAATAAGTTGAAATAATTTTTGTAAGAATTTAGCTTTTACGTTATATTTTACGTTAATATTTTGTTTATTTCAACAATAGGAAAACTTATTGAGTCCGCTCCCAAAATGCCACATCTTTTTTAATGCAAATAAGTCTTTTTTTCTTCAGATTTTAAGCTAGTACAAATTAAGTTATATAGAGAAAAATGTTCTCCATTGAAGAAATCACCTGTACAAAATACTTAGGGATGTCACACAATGATAAATTAAGAGGCTTTCAAGAAGCCGGAATATCTCGTCAATGACGCTGAAGTGGTTGAAAGCTTGTGTGTATAGTGTGTTTTACAGCATACATGCTTTTTTGTTCCCTGCAATCAAATTTATAATTATAATTTGTAAATGATATTACAGAATTTATCTTAAAATATGTACAATATTCTTAGACTTCAATAAATTTTCAAAACGCTAAAAGTCCAGCACACAAGAAATATTTGGTGATCATTACAGTGATGTAAGTCAATTTATCCTCATTTTCAGAAGAACAAGGCTGTACTAGAAATTCGAATACAGTGTTCCAAGGTAAAAGTTTTGTCCTTCCACAATCAAGTAGCGAATTATTGAAGCTGAAGTTCATTCTTTAGTTATTTTTTCCTAGATATTAGTTAATTTTTTTCCTTTCAACAGTTTAACACTTCTAGGGAAATCTGGTCGGAATTGTTGAAAATGTGACTTACACCACTGTAACTTTAACTTTTTTTTAAAATTAACCTGTTTTACACCACTGTAACTTAACATTTGTAGAATACTGGCTTGTACAGAAAATAAGAGAGGGGTTTTGATATAAAAACTCTGTTTTTGATGGCAAATGGATGGGGTAGGTTTATAGAAATTTAGCCTGTCCGGCTTTTTTGTTATCTGGCCTGTCCTTCCGTCACATTAGGCAGGATAATTGAGAGTCTGGTGTGCTTTGAAACATTACTATAAGGAATTTTGATCAGTTTTTGTTCCTGTATTGACTAATAACTCTGTCGTCTTTAGGCCTGGCTGATGTCTCGCCCTGGAGAAGTGGCTCGCACTATTGAGAACTTATTTAAGGAGTCGTACAGCAATATGTCGGCTTGGTGCAGAGAGAACGTTGCTTTCAGAACAAAGATTACAGAGTTCATGCTCATTTCTCAGGTGCTAATAGAAGACATGAGCTCAAGACGTGTTCGAATTTTAAAATATTTTGACATTTAAAAATTATTTCGCTTTATGCGAGTAAATTTTGTTGTGTTATGCTAGTATGTAACATGGTGCCGCTGTGCGGTCGTGTGGGAATCGTGCTGCACACTCGTCCTGAGGATTCAGGTTCGAACCCCGTTGACGGCACAGTGCTGGTCGGCTGAAATTGGTTTTCCAGCTTTGAGGCGCGAATGCGCGAACCGGTCTTCCATTTAAAAAAGTCTCTCCGCAAAGAGCAGGCAGACCTACAACACGATACTGGCATAACATGAAAAATTCAAGCATTTACATCTTTACTTCAAAAAAATGGAAGATAGATGGCACCATGAACATGAAACAAGCACAACTCTACAACATAGATACATTAGGGCTACATATTTACTCAGAACACGCATTCCGGCATGCACTGATTCGTTAGAAATTCCGACGAGGAATGTGTACGGGGTGCATGTACGGTTAAGTAGTGGTAGTAGTATATAACAGAGTGCATAGCTAAGTCTCCTTGCCACAATTTACTGGCGAACCGTTGATCATACAGGCATACTTCCCAGTTGGAAAAACTACCCAAAAAAAACTATAACGTGTAGAACTCAGATACGTCATTTACATTAAATGGGGTTGTGTAGTTATTAAAATAGAAAAAAAAATTTAAACAGCCCCCGTGTGCCCATAAACCCAATTAAAAAGTTGTTGCCCTGTCTTTTCTGAGCTCTACAAAAAATATGTTTCTAACTGCAATATTCGCTGTGATATTTCAATACAAAAACCGGAGAAAACGTGGGAAAGAACTGCATAAACTAACGGACAACACTTCTTCTCATTTATGCTGTTCTTTCCCAACTTGTCTCCGATTTTTGAATTGAAATATCTCAATGAATATTGCACTTAGAAACGTGGAATTTCTTTTTGTTGACCTCAAGAGAGACGGGGCAACAACTTTCTAAGTGGGTTTTCGAGCACAGGATGTCCTTATAAAAAGTTAATTTTTTTTATTTTTAAAACTACAAATTTTCTTGCAATATGAATTACTTATCTGAGGGCTGCAACATATTTGAATACTTTTGCACCATCGGTTTAGGATCAAGGGTTCGTCAGTAATTAGCGACAAGGGGGAATTTAGCTATGCACCTTATATGTAATGATATTTTACTGATTTTTTGTCGTATTCTATCGAAAAGTGAGATTAATTTTTATCCATTTTACGTCTCAGATGCTGAAACTTCTAAACGGGTTGCTACCAGACTCTGGTGCTAAAGACACCATCAACAATTGCCACCTTAAGAACGTATACCTCTTTTGTTTAATGTGGACATTCGGGGCATGTCTGGATAAGAGAGATCAGTGTAAACTGGAGCAACATCTTCGTTCACTATATCCGGCGGAGGAGCTTCCTGTAGCTCAAGGAAACGGAACCGAATCTATATTCGATTTCAAAGTTGGGCCTCAAGGTAGATTCCCACCTCAAATATCAATCTCTTTAATTCCTCAAAAATGAATAAAAATCACTATAAACCTTAAAAACAGAATAACTTAAAAAAAAAAAAAAAAATTATATATATATATATATATATATATATATATATAATGTCATAATGTCATCATTCAACTTAATATATATATACAGTATATACATATACTAGCCGGCGCTGCCCGGGTTTTCTTCGATGAGGGTTTTTGGATCACGTGATATCTCCCTCTCTCTTTCTTGAGGGACATACAAACTGTGTCAAAGCTAAACAATATGGCGACTTCCAGCGGGACTCATGAAAGAAACAAATCTAGATTGAAGGAAACATAGAAATGAATAGTTTTTCTTTTTCAAGGAGCGCACGCTAGGCATTTCGATCCCCCCCACCCCCCGAAGTCATCTATCTGCCTATTTCAGCTTCCAAAAATGCTTAAAGCTGTGGAATTTCTTCGATGTAGTTTGTACGGGTCCATAATCAATTTTAAAACATCCTCTAAACTATATAAATTCATGCAGTTGAATATCAAAAGACAATACGGAGACATTAATTTTCATGCTTGAGAAGATGTAAATAAAAAGTTGAAATCAATGTTATTGCATGGATATCTAACTCATAAGTAGGTCCGGCTAATTACTTCATATTTAAACTCCTGGGATTCGTATATCTCTAAGCGAACTCAATATTTCACGAATTGAGAATTCAAATTTAAACTTATTGATGTGGCAGGAAACCCCCACTAAATTCCCGCATTTCTACAGTAAAATTGGCAATTTTAACACTGATTTCTATGGGGACCATCCTTTGCCTGTCCCTCAAAGTGATGCTGATGATGATTCTGACGACTATTGAAAGAGTGGCAATTCATTGTAAAGGCATAAACTATTGTAAATATACTGACTGCATTAAAGAATTTACAAACTGTTGTAAAGGCATATACACGTCTGAAACGCATTGCTAGGGAACCACGGTAACCAAAGTAAACGTTCCGAAAGTGATTGTTGAGGCTCAAAAACCATTGTTGCTAGACAGTTTTTTGCCCATTTGGGGCATTTGCCCTGCTCTGACAAAATTTTAAAGTAGCCTATCGTTTAAGTCGGATCCCATTTGGTATATATGCAAAATTTGGCAACGATCGGTCTAAAATTGTAGATTTGTATAGAGAACATATATACACACACACACAGAAAATCAATTTTATATATATAGATTCAACTTTCATAGCTCTAAATTGTGTTGTCAAAGCTTTATATGTACGTTGTTATAGGCATTATATTCATCAATGATTAGCTCAGAAACTTCTATAAAACTGTGGGAATTATAAATTGAACCAATTCGGATTATTTGGCTGTAACTCGTGTAAAATCTTTGATTTTCATTAAATTATAATTTTAAAGAGGTTGTTACAACTGAATTCGCTTTGATTGTTTCCCATGTGCAACTTTAACTCTTAAATGCTCCGTAGAATTTAAATACTTTTGGGCACTCTAATCCTATTTCCGTACAAGAGCGAAATATCTCAGCCTACAGATTATAGAAATGCATTCGAGCTCCTTCTTTGTTCATTCCCTCGAGACGTTTTATTTGTAACCCTATAAACGGAATCGATTTTTTTTCTTTACCTCAGCATTCTTTTTCCCATCGCTACTACGGTTTCACATGGTAAAGATAAAATATAGTATGAAATATATATGGGAGAAAACTGGCTGGGGACAGAGCCGCAACTAGGGTGGAGCAGGCGGGTCTGGTACCTCGGATGCCGGACCAGGAGGGGATGGCAAAAATTTCACCCTTCAACCCTTTTTTCAACATTGTATAGGGCACCAAAATGCTTGCCTTGGCTGAACAAGCATCTTGATGCATTTGATACAGATTTATCACTAGTGCTCGTTACGTACGGTATACGAACTGCATATCGTTCAAATTTTTACAAAACGTCTATATGTAAAGTGGCTGAAATATTTACAGACACCGGTGTGTAGTGCTAAAGATATGCATATTGTTGTCTATTTTTAATTCTGTGGCACTTTGGTGTATCAAGATCGTTTAAGAGTTTCAAAATTCCGTGATGAAAGTTTCTCCTAAAAAAGTGCTCCGTGACGTAAAAAGTTTGGAAATCACTGCGTCAGAGGAATGCTTACGCGGTTCATGTGAGTACATTAGCACTTTAGTACACGTTATGTGTGGTTAAATTCGTTACTAACGTTTTTTCCCCCCATTCAGGTCAATGGCAGTCGTGGGAATCTCTAGTCCCTGAATTCAATTTCAACAAAGCGGCACAAGCAGCAGCAAATTGTAGGTCTATTCACGTGCCAACTATAGATAGCGTACGGATGGAGTTCCTTATAGACACCGTTTCAAAGCAGGGCCTGGTAAAGTATCTGAAAAAAAATAATTATTATTCGACTCTAAAACAACTAAGGAAATAAACTTATTGCAAATAATTACTTTTTCAATTCATTTGCATAATCACGTTTTCAATACCATCATATCTAGACCATGAATCAGAAAGAAGAACATGTACAGTTCTGTGAACATAATCACTCAAAGCAAAAATTTTCTGGGAAACAGAGAACAAAAAAGGGAAAGTTTCAAGAAAATAAAATCACTTATTTTGAAAATACAGTGAGAGAGGCCTGTGTTAAACGGAATAGCAAGGGACCGAGATTTCTTTCCGCTGAACACAGGTTTTCGCTTAATAGAGGTTCAATTGACGTAATGTGTAAAATTTTGTAATGACATCGAAAATTGTAATGACATCGAAATAAAAATTAATTAATTGAAAATATAATAAATAATTCAAAAATAAATAAAGTAATTATTAATTACCAAGTGGTAATTAATTAATATTTATCCCTTGATATGATACAACTACAGGGTGATCAGCGAATAAGCTCTTGTTTCAAAATTAAATATCTCTACAACAAAGATCAATAGAATTATGCGGTAAACGGTATGTTTATTAGCAAAACTGTAAGAATGTTGTACAGAAATTTCGAAAATTTAGTTACAAAAACTGTTAGCAGATGGCGCTCTGCGCTGAAAACTCTTTCTCTGAAAGGAGTCTAAAACAAAAAAAAATAATAAAGTCACAGTCTTGGCAATCAGAACACAATTTTTTCAAAATGTTCACCATTCGTAGCAATGAGGTGGCGTAAACGAACAATGAAATTTGACATCACGTCTTGCAATGTCTCAACGGAAATGGAATCACATGCAACACCAATCAACGATTCAAGCTCATCCAGAGTAGCGGGATTGTTTCGATAGACAGTGTCTTTCAATGCGCCCCACAGAAAGCATTCACAAGGAGTCAGATCGGGAGAATAAGGAGGCCAATCTATTCCTGTGTCAGCAAATTTCGGATAATCTAACGCAATTACTCTATTCCTAAAGTATTCATGAAGAAAGCGAAAAACTTTATCTGTTCGACGTGGTCGAGCCCCATCTTGCATGAACCAGTCAATACCTGGTCGATCCTCCAACGCTAGATGTGTGCTGACAAATTGTTCCAAAATTGTAACGTAACGTTCAGTAGTAATCGTTTCTCCCACGAAGAAGGGGCCGATAATGCCTCTGGCGCGTACCGCAGCCCATGCAGTAACTTTAGGCGAATGCAGTGGTTTCTCTTCACACAAATGAGGATTTTCGCAACCCCAAAATCTCCAGTTTTGTTTATTTACGAACCCATTCAAGTGAAAATATGCTTCACCTGTGAACCAGATGCAGCCCACATCAAATCCTTCGTTGTCTATCATTGCATTGATTATTGCATTATTACACGCTTCTTGATACGATTATTCATTAAAAATACACACATACTGCATTTACTTCAACATTACACTATATATACACAGTCTTACATACATCAACTATTCACATCGCAAAATATTGAGTACAAACTTAAAAACAGTTACTGTAAGTAAATTTTTATTTTTTCCAGTGTTTAATGAGGTTTTTGTATGCATTTCACACCCTTTAGCTGCTTGACTTTCAGTAAACAGTTTTGTTTCATAAATCATACAAAAAATGCCTGAAAGAAAAAATATATACTGTAAGCTATAAATCAACATTTCTGCAGTTCCTTCAAAGTTTCGACAAGATCTGTATAAAATTTCAACCCACACTGTTTTTTTCCTCTGAAAATGACATTCATCTCGTCTTCTCTCATCCTCTTCTTTTTGACATCCTCTCAAATTTTCACAATGAGCATGTCTATATTTGTCGTGTCAGGTTCAGTTCTTACGTTATGGTGCATGTTTATGTCCTCGGCACTGCGATCACGGAAAGCAGCTTGCATGCAATTTTGTAAGTCCTGCATACATAATTTGGAAATTCAACCTGTCCTCTGATTTCTCCCGTAGAAAAGCCTGCTTTTCCGAAAGATTTTGTAAAAAATTTTCCGGAAACAACTGCCGTAATACGTGGCTTATTAAAATCACAGCATCACGTGCGGAAATTTTTTTTGCTAATGTGGGAGCGGAGATGATGCAGAACTCACATTTGCAAACAAAGATTGCTTAAAAAAATTTCGGTACAGCGCTTCAAAATTTTGTGCAATTGTCTTGGCCTGGGAAACGTTAGTCTGGGAACCATTCGTAGTCTTTGTGTGAAATTTTCTATTAAGAACATATAATTTTCCTTTCCGTTTCCACGTTAGACAGGCTCCGTTCAATCCCGTGTGTCGAAATGTATATTTTAGCATTTAGTCATGGGACCAAGAAGTTTTTCCATTGAAGACATGTTTCCGCTTAATACAGGTTCCGTTAAAGGCAGGTTTTACCACATAATATTTTAAGTGGAATTTTTCTGGAGAATAAAATCCCAATTGTCAAGAAAATAAAATCACAATTTCCTGCAAAAAATAAATTTTTTTATTAAAAGAATTAAGAAAAATTAAACCACAAAAAAAAGAAGTTTTTTTTGTAAAATAATTTTTCTCAAGTGAAAGAATCCTTGAGAAAAATTTCTTGATTGAGAAATGTGTGTTGGTACCTATATTGTGATTCAAAAAAGTCTCTCCTTTAGCCAGTTTTGCTGATTGGTGGATCAGGGACCGGTAAAACTGAAACAATAGACTCATACACATCTAAGTACGACACTGAAGTCCATGTCTGCAAGAAAATCAGTTTCAGCTCTGCGACTGCCCCACTCCATTTTCAGGTAAGTGAACCAATCCATAAATTGCTAAAAAAAAAGATCGCTGTGGTAACTATCAACTATCATCTAGTTCTAAAAAAGACTTATGTATAATATTTAGAAAGCCATTGAAAGCTATATTGAGAAGAGAGCTGGGAATCTATACGGTCCAATAGCGGGGAAGAAGATGACGTTCTTCATCGATGACATCAGTATGCCTGACATCAATGAGTGGAATGATCAGGTAAAGACTGCCATGGAGATTTTGCGCTGACTTCATTGAGCTGTAATGGTCAATGTACAGGACGAGCAAAAAATTAGTTTCCCCCAATCCAGATAATTCTGAACTGCATTCCACTGGTCAAAATCAGACAAAATTGGCTCGACAGATAGTTCAAATGATGCGCTTGCCATTTATTAAATAAAAATAGAGAGAAAATCCATATATAGGTGGCACTGGCACATATATATAAATATTGAATTTGATTACACATGTAAATATTGATTTATTTAGCACTAAAACTACTGAATATATGCCCCCTTCATTTGAACAATGTGCTCTAATCTTAAAACCATTTTTTCCACAGTAAGGGCGTCTGCCGAAATATCCAAAACATGGTGCCGAATGCTACGCTCTACGATTAGAGCATATTATTAAAAGGAAGAGGGGGCGTATATTGAGCAGTTTTAGTGCTACATATTACATTTACACGTGTAAACATATTCAGTATTTATAAGTGTGCTTCAGTGCCACCTATCGACGGATATTTGTGATTTTTTTAATTTAACGAATAACAAGCGCAGCATTTGAACTATCTGTAGTACAAATTTTTGTCTCATTTTGGAGCAGTAGAACGCACTCCGGAGCTCTCTGAAGTGAGAAACTTATTTCTCGCTCACTCTGTACGTCTCGATCGATTCTCGTCATTGCAGGTGACGAACGAGATGGTTCGTCAAACTATAGAAATCGAGGGCTTCTACAGTTTAGAAAGACCAGGAAATTTCGTGAGGTTAGTCGATATCCATTACCTCGCTGCCATGTGTCATCCCCGGGGTGGACGTAACGACCTTCCGGATCGTCTCAAGAGACACTTCGTGATATTCAACTGTAACGAGCCTTCTGAAGCTTCCATTGACAGGATTTTCAGTGAGTTATTGTTCTCAATTGTTTTATGGATTTTTGAGTCATACTCAGTGAAATTTTCACGTCATCTAGAATAAGCCCATTTATTAATCAATTGTTTCGTTATCAGAGGCGTGTTTACAGGCGAAGACCCGATGCCTTCTCTTTCCGAGTTCGCCTCGGCATAAAAGCCGTCTATCTCTCAATACATTTGATCATTTCATTCGGTGAGCTGTGTGAATGTAAGTCTTTTTTTTTTGCCACACCAACACCGGTCACATCGCCACAGAGCAAGTCACTACTGATCGAATTAGGTCAAAAATCATAGAAACGTCATATTGTATTTCAGTACTCATCTTGAGCGGGGGGGGGGGGGACTTTTTTGACGAAGGTACATCAGTTGCGATTAACATTGAGAAGGCGAAATGTATCAGCGTTCGCCTCAAGTTTGTTAGAAATGAATATGAAATAGAACTTTCCTTTGGATCGAACCTGTGGATCTGACGATAGTTTTCATGGCGGTATTTAATGAAGCATCTTAACACTGCGCTAATCGCTTCTTCCTGTAGATCAATTCAATATTGTCCTTGTTTATCCGTTTCCATAGGAATCTTGGAATTATACAGATAGTACATCATACCTAACACTAGAAGGATGTACCTGAGGAAAAGCCGGCAACTAATGTGCGCAGGCGTGGTTCTATAAACGCTGATTTGTGAACGGGTTGGATGAACGGATTGAAACTTATGCTCTATTCCTGCCATTGAATAACAAAATGATTATCACCGCATTATTTTTTTAAGGTGCTATCAGTGGTGGGACATTCTACGAGACCTGTGGCTTCGACGGGGATGTGATAAATTTAGTGAGAAAACTTGTGCCGATCTCAAGATTAATTTGGAGCCATGTCAAAGTAAGTCCAATACCTTCTTCATTCAAAAAACGGAGTGTATAATTTCTTGGCATGATCATTCAAAGATTTGTCGAGACTAATTGCATTGTAAAATCAATTACAACCGTATTACATCTCGACGGAATCATAAATCTGTATCAAGCTTCTTTCTTCAGGAAAACAAGCTACCGACCCCAGACAAATTCCATTACGTGTACAGTTTGCGTGATCTGTCAAGGCTATGGGAAGGGATTACATTATCAGCTCAACCCACAGTCATCACGAGCCCGGAGCAATTGATCAGGCTGTGGAAACACGAAATCTTTAGGGTCATTGCAGACAGGTAAAATACTTTGAACATTTTCCATACTTCGTTCTATCCTTTCATATGAGGAGCATATTTTCAAAAGGGAGCATTTCCACAATTACTAAATTTGTAGTAGAAGTAAAAAAAAAAACCTTTTCTCCGGAATGGACTGCTTTACAAAAGTTGAAAATAGCCCAACAAGTGGCATAACGAAGTGGAAAAGGGAAGAGTTTTAAATATTTCGTTTGTTGACCGTTATTCAAGGGAGTTAGCTGCATTTAAGTTTTGTAAATATTCCTTTTTGAAAGAAAATCAGTGTAAGTGATACCTTTTGGTTGAAATTGGAGCTGGTAAAGTCTGGATAATTGGCAATTTCTACTCCACCTGTTGGTTTCAGAAGGTTCCCCCCAGCCAAGTAAGGTACCCTTACTACCCTCTTGTGAGTAACATAAAAAAACACGATCATTCTCCCGAAGGATGGGGATTATTATTAACAATAATAAATCATAAATCGTCTGTTCGATCTAGAAATCACGCGCTACATAGCGCCCAAAGTATATATGGCGGATGTACAACAAGAGTCGTAATCATTGTCTCGATTACTGTACATAAATTGATAATTTTACAGTGGAACCTCCCATAACGTCGGGCCGGAACTAGAGAGAGGCGGAGGAGGGGAACTGCCCCGGGCAGCAAATTTAGAGGTTAGCAGTTTCAGGTGGGAAGGAAGAGCATCGTTAGAAAATAAATTTTATAACATCGTTATAAACGAATTTTAAAGTTGTGGGCAAAAAATCTTACTTACGGCCCTGCATAACGCGTAAATTCCACGTTAGTGGACACCTACACCAACGCACACTTTTTTGAATTACGTCGATGAGATTCAATGCATTTCACTACCCGTTAACGGACACTCTTCGTTACCGGACAAAATATTCGGTCCTATGGGTGTCCTTTATTAAGAAGTTCTACTGTAGAATGCGACTGTGAAGGTGCATGCCGTATTGGAAAAAAAAAGAATCCCCTTAACGCCAATAGGACAACAGCGTTATTATGTTCCCTTTTGAATGAAAGAAAGATACCAAAGTAAATGTACAAGATGGATATGTTCCCCCCCCCCCCCAATTTGGCAGAAGGGACTAACTTTACATTGTAATTTCCATGAAATATATTCCCAAAGCAAAACGCCCTGTTGCATAAAATAAAAGTTCTGAAATCGTTAAAAAGTGCATTTCGAAAAATGGCGGAAATGCTCGGTTTTGAAAATAAGCTCCCAATATATTCTTTTCTGTTTTCCTAAAGAAAGTGTTGGCGTGTTTGTGACAAAAACTGATGTCTCAGAGGACACATCTCAATCTAATTGGTAGTGAGGCCTACCAAATAATTTGCATAATTATTATTATCATTATATATTTTTTTATTTATGTTAATTATAATTTTCATAATGTGGTAAATTAGAAGTGGACAACCTTATCAGTCCTGAACATGCCGCGGGTCCGACCCGCGGTATTTCTGCCACTTACGGGACAGGAACTCGTATTTAGACAGAGACCACGTGGCCCGTATTTCACCGAGTATTCCCGGATTTTTGGCCGTCCCAACTTTTTTTAATAAAATGTTTTCTCCGCGTTTTCCCCGTTGTTTTCAACAAGGCTTAAGTGAATTTTTGAAATCAAGAACTAAGATTATTTTCATGAATTATAAATTATATTATATTATCAGCCTAATTATCAGGATTAATTATAATCCGACGCATACGCTTTTCCTTGTTGAATTTGCATCTTGCCTTCCAGTACTCATCATTTTCCGCATTCGACAATTTCTCAGCTAGGATAGTTGGAAACTTTACTTGCCTTTGACATTTTTTTTCGGCTGTAATTGATAACTTTACTTGCTTTTAATAGTTTTTCAGCTGTAAATGGCAACTTTACCTTATTTGCCATTGACAATTTTTGTTTCAGAATCCCTTATCTATGAGGGAAATATGGTCAAAGTACGTAATTATCGTATTGTGTATGTTACTGCCAAAGCCCGAAATTTGCCGATTGGAGACGGGACAGGCCACTTCTCGAATTGGTCAATTTCGTTAAATATTGGCCGGCCAGTTCCCGAAGTGGCCGGTGACCCCTGGCCAAAGTCCGATATCAAAAGACATGATTCAGGGTCATCCTCAAGTTAGTTTACTTTTTCGTGATAATTATGCCCATGTTAGTTATGAAAACCCATCAAGCCGCAGTCACAGTGCGTTAATAATTTTTTTTCTCCAAAAATTTGGCGGAAAAAAACTATGTGTAGGCCTATATAATTATTTTTATAGTTTTTCTCCCAAATTTCGTTTTTTTTTCCTCTCGTCACATAGAGCTATGTCAATCCAATACAGCTGCTATATATAGACCTGTATCACACGTTGGAGATTTAAAAAAAATAGATTGAGCTCCTGACGGGCCATCTTACATCAGCACATCAAGCTTTGGCCAGGGTTCACCAGCCACTTTGCGAAATGGCCAGCCAAAGTCCAAATCATTTCTGCAATTCGGATTTTGGCCGAAATTATTCGCGAAAATCGCCGCACTTCGGGTTCGGCAGTAACATATACTGACACTTTCTTCCGGGACAACTTTCACGGGCCGGAGGCTGTGCATCCCTGTGGTAGATAAAGTGTTAATTAATAAGAGCGATTTCATTCTCATTACAGATTCACTGCCTCGGAAGATTTGAATTGGTTCAAACAAGTTGTTTTCAATGCAGTGAGAGATAATCTTTCGCCGGAATTATCTCAGTGCGTCGTGGAACGTAATTATTTTGTTGATTTCCTTCGGTAAGTTTAGATTAAAATTTCGCAAATTCCTCCCTCACTTGATATCGCCGCAACTAGTCACTCGCTACATTACAGACACATTTCTCCACACATATCACGCAGCTTCATACCTCATACAACTTTTAATTGATAATTCACACACGCACGCACGCAGTGGCTAGTCTCATACTCTCATACGTGAGTGCATACAAATACTGTTCTACCTATAACACGGGTGCTCAGCCTTTAGGAGAGTACGGGCCACTTCATTGGTCGAGAAAACGTGTCGTGACCATTTGAGTGATATCTGGAAAAGCGCCGCAGGTCACTTAGGTGAGCTTTCTTTCTTTCAAACCGAGCGCAACCAACACCATTTACAGTATCCTCGCGAATCTCATGACGTCACCGAAGAAGGTCATCTTATCTATAGCCATTGGATGTACTACAAAAAATTGTAAAGATGGCGCGTGCGTCGGCCTTCTATATTCTGTATCCAATGGCTAAAGGTGAGATATCCTTCTTTGGTGACGTCACGAGATTCCCACGGAGGCCTTGTGCTATGGATGGTGTTGGCACAACTCAGGTCTATCTCACCATGGGCAATTTCCTAACGAATGAGTTGTGCCGGAAGTGTTAGTTTGTGTACCTAATAGTCTGAGTACATATCTAGTGTTGTGTGTGTGTCAGATATTACAGTGCTGCCATCTATATTTCAGAAGTGAAGTGTAGTGATTGAATATTTTTACCATTTGCAGGCCTGTTGCTCTCTGTGGCGAGACTTTTTAACGGGAAAATCGGTTCTCATTTTCGCCTTGAAGGTCATATTCTGCACACCAGGGTCAATTAGACCGGGACCTACAATCTATTGCCGATGCCGAATGGCAGTCATTTTTCTATACTCACCGAGAGGTTGGTGCGCTAAACCCTCGGCATGGGACTTCCTGCGGTAGTAATATTTTCAGTAGTCACCGTTTCTGTTTCACCCCCGCGTCAGGAGCTTCTGACAACTATGAGCCACAGATATTGAACTCCCTACACCTCTAAACATCCTTTGGTACATACCTCTGTCACATTAAACCGCTTGTTTTTGATGGAAGCCATAGGAAAATTCAAATTCTTTTGTTTTCTTTAAGGGCTGTCACGACCCCTGAAGTCGATTCTTCGAAAACTACTTAAAACAATATTTCATTCAGTTGCAAATAAAATGCAATCGCGTGAATTGCTTAATTCGTTCCTACAAAATAAAAGAAAGAAGTAAAATGAAGTATAATGTGAATGTATACAAGGAGAACACTTTGAATGCGATTTTCCTCAGAATAGTTTTTAAGTTCATCCGTAAGATTTAAAAAAAAAAAACCTCCTGCACCAAAAATTCTGTGATTTTGCATAAATGTTTACTCGGCATATGTTAGTAAAATGAACCTCGGATTTAGCAATTGAATAAAGGAAAGTATTTTCTGAAAAATGTTGAATTTTGACATTTTTGAAATTTATGCATTTTTTTCAAATTTTAGAAGTTTGTAAAATTCTAACGAATAGAGACAATGAAAATCGAGGTCCATTTTACTTGTCGAATAAAAATTTTTGCCAAATTTCTCAGAATTTCTTGTGCAGTAGATTTGTTTTGTTTTTTTAACTTTAGGACGAGCTCAAAAATTACGATATGAGAAAATCGTGATTAAATTGTTTCCTCTTGTACAGGGTGGGCAAAAAGTCCGTAGAAACTTTACAAATTCATAAAAACCGGAAAAATAACCGAAATATAGAACGGTTTGTAGGGTTATCATCGCTAGGTCATGGGAATTTTTTGACAGGAAAAACTAAAAAACAGCTGATAGGTGGCGCTGACGTACACAAGTCAAAGAAAAGACACGCAAATAACGAACAGAATGCCTCCAAATCTTTTATTACAGCAGTATGTGTTCCACTTACCACCACCACAGGGTATAACACATTGCAGGCGAATCACAAATCCAGCAACGGCAGAGTACAGCCGGTCGACATACACTGTTTACTACGGTCAACTGCTTGTGGATTAGGAGCGCAAGTTCTTATAACCTTCTCATTTCCATATTTCCACCGAAATACGGCTGTTTTTTAGTTATTTTTTCCTGTTAAAAAAGTTCCGTGACAGCGATGCTAACCCTGCAAACCGTTTTTTGTGTCGGTTATTTTTCAGATTTTTTATTCATTTTTAAAGTTTTAACGGACTTTTTGCCCACTCGGTAATGATTTGCAATGCGATGGAGTGTTTTTAAAAGTGATACTTGAAAAAATGACTTTTCAAGGGTCGTGACATCCCGTAATTATTATTTTACGAGAATGAAATTAATCTCAAATGTATTCTAATTAGTGGATTTCACAGACAATTTTCATATTTTAATTCAATTTCCGAATCAATCAGTAGTAGAAAGTAAATTCCTTTGAGGCACTTTCCGTAAAATTCCCCCTGTAAGTTTTTTTTAAATGAACCATATCTGTTGGTTTCCGAGAACGGCTCTCATGAGTAATTTGGGACTTCATAACTACACAAAATAATCATTCAGTCGAATTTGAAAAAAATGCAACCATCACAGCAAATAATAAATTATTTTATAAATGAAAAATGGATTCTTTGATGAATGAAAAATTAAAGTCTCTTAAGCCGGTATTACACTATAAAAGTTTGATAAAATTCTTTTCTAAAACTTGAAAAATGTAACCAATAAGCACTTCTGTTACATTCGCGCAAACTTAACTAATCCGCCTATTGGTTGCATTTTTCAAGTTTTATAAACGAACTTTTGTCAAACTTTTAAAGTGTAATGCCGGCCTTATAGATGGAAAACATAAATTATATTTTCGGTGTGTTTCTGTATACACTAGGTCTTACCTTAAATAGTTAGCGAATTATAGATTTTCTCTCAATTTCCCATTAATTTTCTCTCAATTTTCCATTAATTTTGGATAATTCGATATAATAATCGATTTTCCTCTCATCAGTGACGCACCAGAGAATACAAATGACGATGAAGAAGCAGATACAGAAACACCAAAAGTCTATGAACCCGTATGTTTATTTTCCTCCGCCTTTTTCATACAATTTTTGAATAAAGATGTGGCAATTATAAGTATAAAGAGACCATCAATTTTACTCTGAAAATTTGTTTTTGAAATTTTTATAAATTTTCTCTTAAACTACAAAACTTTTATTGATAATCAGCAATTTTTTTTTCAAAGGTAACGAATTGAAAAGCATATCCCTATCAACTTGATATACATAATGAAAGAAGTTTGATAAAAGTTATTTTATAAAACTTGAAAAATGCAACCAATAACCGTATCCGTTACAATCGAGTGAATGTATCCCATAGTCTTATTCGTTGTTTTTTTTTTCAAGTTTTGTAAAAGATCTTTGATGAAACTTTATACTGTAATCTCGGCCTTAAACAGGAGTCTAACTCTTTGGTAGAGTTCGGGGCAAATTGTAAATTTTAGTGAATTTTAGTGAAGACTTTAGCAAGACTTCTGCTCTGAAGTTGGGATTACACAATAAAATTTTGATAAAATAACTTTTTTTTTCTTCAAAACTTGAAGAAAGAACCAATGAGCCTATTGGTTGCATTCGCTCGAATGTAACCAGTACGCTTATTGGTTGCATTTTTCAAGTTTCATAAAAGAACGTTTATAGTGTAATACCGGCCTACGTTATATCAGAACACACACTAGTAAATCTTCAATTTCAGTCTTTGAAGTTTGAGCGCAATTTGATTTTTAGGTCTTGCAATGGGTTTTTACCTTATTGGATTGACCTAAAATATTTTTGTAACACCCGAAATTGGGTTTAACATGCGAATTTCTGAAATTTTCAGGTTAAATCTTTAGAGTTACTTCAAGAGCGGCTCTCGCTTCTTCTCACGATGTACAACGAAGTCACGAGAGGGTCGAACCTGGACCTGGTTTTCTTCGAAGATGCCGTATCTCATCTAACCAGGGTACTATAAAGATGTAATTTTATACATATATGTCCTCCGCTGATAATAATATTTTTATACATTGCGTAGTTTCAATTATCATTTCAGTATATTAATGGAATCCCAAAAATCTCATATTTTATCAATATCTTAACATTAAAAACTATAATCACAAGAGAAAATTGTGTAAAATAATAACGGATATCAGATATCGGAGTGTTTTATATAGAGTTGAGATTCTAAAAATGTATCTTCCTTTCTCAGATATCGAGGATACTTCGAACACCCGGTGGGCACGGACTTCTCGTTGGGGTCGGTGGATCTGGTAAACAATCTCTGACCAAACTAGCGTCGTACATAGCCGGTTATAATACATTTCATATATCTCTTACGAGGTGATTCTATTTTCTTTATACGAATTCTTCTGTAGATAACAATTATAGAGTAGAACAATTTTATTCTCATAATTTGAATGGGAAAAACATCCTTTCACAATATTCAAAAAATTCCGTGAAAACTGAAAATGATGCTTAAATTCACAAATTTGATTTTGGTTTCTAAAATTGTTAGCTGGTTGGAGAAAGGGCAGAAAAAAAAATTTGATCGATTTGAATTTTTTGGCGGTACAGATAACGAACAACATGCAAGTATCACTTCCAATATGGAAGATGATTCTCGAATACGAAACACGCATAACTCTGACATCATAAATATGTTAGGGTCATGTTTATAGACAGAAACTTCCAGCTCGCACCAGTTTATTGCAAAAACAAACTGAGAAAGAATCCCGCACGATGGAAGTGAAACTTATATATAGGATTGACATGACTTGATTCAATTTAATTTACTTTCAATTATTTAAAATTGAATTTAGAAATTATAAATTTAAATTTAAATAAAATTGATCTTGGCGACCTCTTTCCTTTTTTAAACCTTCTTCTCCTCTTAAACTTGACCCACTTGATCTGATTGACCCCTTAAACCCACGACACCATCCGCCCCGTGGAATTCTAACGAGTTTGGCATTATATGGAATCATAATTGAACCCGCTGTAAATCCCATACGTGTCCGATTTGTTCACTAAAAAAGTTCACTGGTGGGAGGCAATTCTCTCGCGACCTCTTAAATCATGAACGCTACCCCCTCTTCCCCAAGGGGTCATGACAAACACTTTGGGAACCACTGCATCAAGGTGATAGAGGTGAAGAAAGAAAAGTTTTCAGACAGTCATTCTGGACATGCCATCACCTTCATAGGAGGAAACGTCCATTTATAGTTGAATAGAGTTATAGGTTGGGTAGGTGCGTGCGTGCGCGTGTCGAGAGACTTTAACCAAATTACTGTATATCTTTCCTCATAGCGGATTATACGTTTCATAAAACATCAGAATTTTTAGTTCTTCAGATTATTTACCGCTGCATCTTATATGCAGTTTCCGTTTTCTGAGAAATTTGGAAAAGAAATAAATATATTCAAAATCAATATGTATATAAGGGGTCATTCAAGTATTACGTCAGCATCGACGGGGGAGGGGGGTTTCGGATTTGCTGACTTTTGAATATAGGGGGGGGGAGGGGGGTTTTGAACGTTGCTTACGTCATCAACCCCCCTTTTTGAAGATATGAAATATTCTAAGCTGCTGACGAAATTTTGCCGACAGGGGGGGGGGGGGGAGGGGGATCAAGAATGGCTAAAAATCTGCTTACGTAATACTTGAATGGCCCCTAAAATGAAATAACATTTTTAAAAGATCCGGAAGCGAGAGAGAAAAATCTACATCTTTTATTGCAAATACGTGACAAATAACCCCGTCCATTTTAACGTTCCATTACTAATGAAATGGAATTTTCACGTGCGGATTATACGGAGCGCTGCTGACTATACGATGAAGTATTTCGTTCAAACTATCGAAATTTGAGGATTATACGTGGATTAATATTTACGGAAATAACGGTATATGTATTAACTTGCGGGACCTAGCCTAGTGAATAGAAACTATTCGGATCACTTCCTTGCTTCCCTTGAAACTCGCAGTGGCTACCGAATATAGAAAATAGGAGGTAGAGTGACTATACCGTGGCTTATTGTTATTTTATAAAAATTAATTGTGTGCATCAATGTGTAACTAGTGAGTATTATTGATATTATAGAAGGTGGTGTGATTATGAAAAAATCTAATAGATCAGATCCATCACCTTCCATCTTAAAAATAAATTTTCATCAGGCATCGATGCAATGATTAGTAAGATAATTATAGCTGTAGAATGAATTATACAGGGTGTCCTGCAAGTCATATATCGTCTTTAGCTGAACCGTTCGTCGTAGATATATGACACTAATACTAAATGCTCAAATTATGTTAAAAATCACTTTGCAACAGTTTCAAGAGTGAAAATACAGTGTATCATAAAATAAAATTTAAAAAAAACCTATAAGGGGACGTCGAGTCGGAGGTGCGTCTCTTTTCCGTGAGGTGGCGGAATATCCCCAATCACTTGATATAGGAGGGATGTCCAATTGATACACGAAACTACGGAGCTTAACGAAGAAGACTTTATTTCGAAGCACACTCAAAACAGACAACCGTACAGAATGGAAGCCACATTCCAACTCACGTTCTCTTCTCTTGGAAGATAGATTTTCTCTTCTCAACTTCTTTTAACAACGTATAAACAAACAAAACGCATTAGGTGCTGTAAGGCCACAGAGAGTTAGTAAAAATATCCATACTGGGAAAATAGATTCGTTACAATCTCCCCCTCTGGCTCCGACGACGTCTCGGCGAGGAGCCAGTAACAGCCATCTTTCCTTTAGGTGTAATTCCTGACGAACAGAACGGGAAGCTCCGGGCAACTGCCGACACTCTTGTCTCAGGCCGAAGTTCAGTTCTCGAGTCACACCGGTTCTGGGGACGTCGGATAGGGTTCGGATGCACTTTTGAAGAACACCACTCTCTTGGGGTCCGGGAAACCACGGTTGTGGTCTCAGCATCTCGTAATGGAGTCAACCCCCTTTGGAATCGGTACGGTTTTACGGGATTCAAGACGAGTTCTTGTTTCCTCCCGTTCAGGAAATCTTCAGCTTCCTGAGTAGATTCAACGGTTTCACTGATCTTATCCAAAACATCATTCCCACTTTGGGACTCGCGGAGAGTCCGTGAACTCTTCTCCACTACAATGAAGTTCAACAGCTCACACTGCTTGGCTCCTTTACCAATTGGGCTGGATAGCTTATCAGTGTGGCTGCCTGGACAGTTACGGGCAATATGACCACGATTTTCACACTGGTAACACACTATCTGATCGCAACATCTTCGGGCAACGTGTCCACGTCGACCGCAGTTATAGCAAGCATGCCTTCCTCGCGAGGTCGAATGAGAATTTGAAACACGACACTTTTCGTAGTCTTCTCTAGGGCCACCTTCACAGCGGTATACCCTGTCATCACCACTCTTGTTGATCTGGTGCTTGAGAAAAGGTCTTCCTCCCCCTAACTTGGAGCATCTATGGGATTCTTCTAAGAAGGAATAAAGTTCTCGCTGCTCGATGAAAGGTATCGGGCCTCCCCCTGGCTTGAAGCATCGCTTGAACTCCGGCGCGAATGAATCAAGTTCTCGTTGCAGAGAAGTAAGGTGGGTACCTTTATCTTCACGAAGTCGACACGAGGGTGACTCAGCAGGTAGTGCCAGGAGAGCACTGCTTTCAGATGGGCTTTCGACGAACGGATGTCGCTTCTCAGGAGCTTCCGAGAAGTACCACTTTCCTTGCTGAACATCCAGGACAATACCAGCATCACTGAGAAAGTCGGTAACGAGAAGGGTTCGGTTTTCTCTGGCCTGTGGTAGCACCATCATCTCGGTGGGAATCACTTTACCTTGGACGTTAATGTCCACAGTCGTAGTTAGGACTTCGGCTCTACGAGCATATCCATCGGCTAGTCTCATAACGATAGTCTTGCGGGAAAAGGGCAAACCATGTTCTTGTAGGAGATGATATAGCTTCTCCCCTGCCACCGAATGTGTGGCACCCGTGTCAGCACACACTGCTCCACGCTTATGACAGATCATGACTTCGATAGCATTTCTTTGTCGTCTCTCAGTTGAGAAACTGGAAAAGTCCAAGGTGTCGACACTAGGTCCTGATCTATCCGTTGGAGGATTACACGTTCGGCATCGGGACTTGGTAACACCAGGTTCCCCACAACCATAACATCTTAAGACAGGATGACGTCCTGCATCTTCCGATTCCGGATTCGCACGTTGATTAGAATGAAAGTCTCTTTGTCGCACTGGGGACCTAAGGGGTTCATGTTGCTTTGACTGCAACCTCTTCCTCTCATATTGGATCTCGCTCTTTTTGTTTCGAAGGTTATCATAAGCATCCAGCTTCTCCACGATCTCTTCAGGGGTAGTCCACTCACTCCAAACATCCAGAAAATGTTCTTTAACTTCAGGTGGGATCCTCTTCTTCATCTGATCCGAAATCATCAGATCTTTCAGCTCGTCAAAGTTTCCAATGTTCAGTTCGGACAGCCAGCCTTCAAAGTAACTTTGGATCTCAAAGTGATAGTCCTTCCAGGTACTTCCAGGTGCTTTTCTGTGAGTAGAAAAGAGCTGCCGGAACCTTTCCGCACTCAGCTTGAAACGGCGTAAGAGAACCTCCCGGATGTGGTCGTAATCACGGGCCTTATCTTCAGGTTCTCGAGCAATGAGTTTAGCAACTTCATTCGGCAAAACTCCCAGCAGATACGCAACCCAGTTCACCTTCTCCACTTTCAAGAATTTTAGCTGTCTTTCAAACAACTTTAGGAATAGCGACATATCATCTTCACTCGGATTGAAATTCGGGATCAACCTCTTCACGTCGAACTTGGGCTGATCGATGAGAGCGACGGATGACTCTTCTGCCGGTTGCGAGAGTCGTTGAAACTCAAGCTGCAACCGCATCTTTTCAAGTTCAAACGAACGTTCTAGTGCGATTCGTTCTTTCTCTCTTTCTTCGGCTATTCTGGCTCGTTCCTTTTCTTCGGTGATTCTAGAGCGATTTTCCTCTCTCTCTCTTTCTTCGGCTATTCTGGCTCGTTCTTCTTCTCTTTCTCTTTCTCCGATAATAGTAGCCAGCAGGGCTTTCACGAATTCTTCCTCATAACCGGAGGACTTTGTTATTATATGCTTGAGATCTACTACACGCGAATCATTCGGAACTTCCTCTCCTAATTCTAGAGCGAGTAGGATCAAATCACGTTTCTTACCTTTGGCCAGGTAAGCCATTTCTTCTAGGCACTATCAGGAACCTCACAACCGAGTTCGAATGTCCGTTTCGTACTGCCTTGAGTTCGAGCCACGACGTTGGGCGCCAGTTTTATAAGGGGACGTCGAGTAGGAGGTGCGTCTCTTTTCCGTGAGGTGGCGGAATATCCCCAATCACTTGATATTGGAGGGGGTGTCCAATTAAAGCACGAAACTGCGGAACTTAAAGAAGAAAACCTTTATTTCGAAGCACACTCAAAACAGACAACCTTCCAGGACGAAAGCCACATTCCAACTCACGTTCTCTTCTCTTGGAAGATAGATTTTCTCTTCTCAACTTCTTTTAACAACGTATAAACAAACAAAACGCATTAGGTGCTGTAAGGCCACAGAGAGTTAGTAAAAATATCCATACTGGGAAAATAGATTCGTTACAAACCTAAATTTCTATATATTTATCCTGCCTTCTAACTCTCAATTAAAAGTTGTCCAGTCTTTCCCGTCGCCAACGAAAACGATTCCACGTTTGTAAGTGAAATATTAGCGCTGCGGTATTTGAATTCAAGAAAATCGGAGGAATGTTCGGAGAGAGTAGCATAAATGAGGGAAAGAAGCGTTGTTCATTGGTTTATGCTCTTCTTTCCCAATTTTTCTCAAATTTTGGAATTCGAATATTTCAGCGAATACAGCACGTAGAAACGTGAATGTTTTTTGCTGGTCTCAAGAGAGACAGTGCAAAAACTTTCTAATTGTTAGTTAGAGGACCGGAAACAGCATGAAAATTTAGATTTTTTTTATTTTATTGTTAATATACACTGTATTCTCACTCCCGAAACTGGTACAGAGTGATTTCTAAACATATCTTGAGCATTG
This sequence comes from Pholcus phalangioides, assembly GCF_987345545.1. Taxonomy (NCBI): domain Eukaryota; kingdom Metazoa; phylum Arthropoda; class Arachnida; order Araneae; family Pholcidae; genus Pholcus; species Pholcus phalangioides. The sequence goes on from NW_028301606.1 coordinate 5,886,758, forward strand.
CTTTTGTTAAATTAGAACTGTACTCATGTTTTTCCTCTCTAGGAAGAACGGTTGATGAGATAAAGACAGAATTAGGACTTACAGGGCATCCTGTATAGTCTCAATTATTTCATTCATATCAATAGGTATGAATGATAATAAAACCAGAATATTATGAATAAATTTTGTTTTATTGTGTTTCATCCTAGAAATTATTCAGTTTCGAATTTCCTAGAAGATCTGAAGGTTTTGTTCAAGACAACAGGTATACAGGATAAAGGCACCACATTCACTTTCACAGAGCAGTCACTGAAAGATGAAGCGTTTCTTCAGCACCTAAACAGCATACTTACCAGTGGAACGGTTTGGAATTGAACATTCTTTTTAGCTCGAAAATTTTCGCGATAAAAGCTTGAAATTAAGTCTAGATCATGATGGCCACACGTTCCTTATTTTATAGGACAAATATATTTTTCCGCATTAATCAGCTCTTTTTCGGTAATTCAAGTTAGTTGGGAAGATAACTTAAAAATTTGAAAAATGACGTCTGAGCTGTTCACTACCTTTCACGATCATCAAAAAATCATAAGTTTTCTCTTAATCATCTCTTTTAAAAAGTTTAAAAAATGTGGAAATAGCATTTACTGCTTCCGTTGAATAACTTAAATTGCTCCGATTGCAATAGACAGGGGCAACAGCTGACTTCATTTTGAGTGAAATCAAGAAATTAGCTCAAAATGTACAGAAGGGGGTGGGGGGGGGGCACAATTAAAGTTTCCATGATATGGGCTGTATACAGCCACAACCTATTCATCGGAAAGCTACGAAACTTTGAGAATGCGTTAGTGGAGAAATATAAATATATACATAGAGAGCAAAATAAATGGGTTCTTCAATATTCACTATATGGTGTTTTCTAATCGAAATTGCACATGTTGAATTTTTCCAAGCATGTGACCAAACTGCTCAAGCTTGATGCCGGGTATCAAAACATTTACATAGTAATTTCTTCATTGCAGAGCATAACGTTGGCTTTACACGAAGGTGCTTTGTTGGTGAAAATTTTAAGGTGGATTCTTTCACTTCTACAGACACTCACCGTGTCTATCAGACACGGCAAACATTCTTTAACATGAAACGAACGAACGTATTCATATCGTATTGTAACTGCAACAGCGCAGACAGACATTTATATGTTAAATAATGGTTGCCGTGTCCGATACGACACGTGAGTGTCTGTATATAGATGTGAATCCACCCTTATACGTAAAATTCTGCACCAATAGCTATGCAGAGATTTTTTTAACTAGCTTCAAAAATTCTCTTCATACCTTTCACAATTTTCAGGCTGGTAGCTTAGCCGTAGTCAGCTCAGAATAGAGGAACTTTAATTATGTACACCCTGTACATACACATTTAATACGCATTTACACTTACACATTTCATTTTTTTTTTGAGCCCAGGTCACAAATTTATTCAATAAAGAAGAGCAAGCCGATATTATAGCAGAGTTGACACCAATCATGAAGAGGGACTTACCCAAGATACCACCGACACCCGACAACGTTCTGGAATATTTCAATTCCAGAACGAGGAAGAACTTACACATCATGCTGTGCTTTTCACCAGTAAGTTTACAATATTCCTGCATGTCTAATGATAATCAAGTCAAATATAACCAAGTCCTTCATGATAAATCCAGGTATACATTTAACGTCTGAACTATCTGTTGCAAAAAACTTCGGTACTCATCCACTAAAATACTCATCCGTGTTCTTAATCATCTATAGGTTGGACAGACTTTAAGAAAAAGAGCGCTGAAGTTTCCAGGCATAATCTCCGGTTGTACCATCGATTGGTTCCAGCCCTGGCCTCAAGATGCCCTGGTCGCCGTGTCCCGACACTTCCTTGAGAATTTTCCTCTTCATTGTAATCACGATACGAAGAAAGAAATCATCGAATCCATGGGATATATCCATACGCTGGTAGCTAAAAAATGCGATTGGTATTACCGGAGGTAAGTGTCATTTTTATGTGTATGTGTGCCGGTATACTCTATTTTTTTTTTTTGCCCAGCACGACCCAACCCACACGGGTAAATGGCTTATATCCCGGGAGGGACAGAGCCTGGGCACTACCTCCTATATACAGGTACATGTATATAGGAGGTAGTGGCCTGGGTCGCGTCTGGTCTGTCGGTATACTCTATTTTCACACTTATTCTTACTATTTTTACATTATACAGTGAAACCTCGCTACAACGGTACTCGATATAACGATAAATTTATCTATAACGATATATTTTTCGCTATAGAATAATTTATTGCCTATAATCTAGTAGTGTTAAACCCCCTCGGATACAACGATACCCTTTGTCACGATAAATCCATCTATGACGATATTTTTTAGGAGATTTTGAAACCGTTACAGTGATATTTCTTTATATATTTCGCTCCGAAAATATCTCTCGGTATATTTTTGAACTCATCACATATTTTTAGTTCCTTCGAGGACGTCTAACAGTATCGGTATTTGTTACCACCTGATCACCGAAAGAATTGGTGAAGGAAGTGTTCGGTATTGCTTACTTTTTGCGTGATACACCAAAGTTTATTATGATAAACCTCTTTACAGGAGCAAAATGGTCATACAACTTGATTTTGTTCATCTACTAATCAATTATAATAGTTTTTCAGGTAATAAATAATCAAAAGCGCATTTTTTTGGTGGTACTAATAACGAGGAATTTAGAAAAGATTTAAAATGATGACACTGGATGATAATCTTGCCTCTAGATAAAACGATAATCCCTCTACAACGACATTTTTCTTTGTCCGCCGAATATTCGTTGTATCGAATTTTTGCTGCATTACTATTTTTTACGTATCCTTGTGATCAAATGGCTACTCTACCGCACACCAAATCCGAACATTTATATCGCCATACGGCAATTTCCAACCAGTGGAGTTATGAGGGAAATGAAGGCGCCATCTATCGGTAGTCGCCCCAGGCTCGGTGGGTAAAGAAATTGATTTTGATGGGAAAAAATATCCATCACAAAAATACGGGACTTCTGCTGCCACCTATCAAATCAAAACTAAATTATCTGGTATAATTTCTTAAGTAAAAAAAAATTAGTTGTTGATTTCAAACCAGTATGCAGCATGAAAGGGACAAAATGTTTTATAATAGCATATATATATATATATTAGCATTTGTTTCTTTGTTGCATACGGGAGAAATATTTGTGCTCCAAAATAGCGGTTAATAGATTTATGTTTGCTGCTGAATCACATTTTATAATTATCATAGCGGAATAACAATCAAAAGCTGATCATGAATCATGACGAGAAGAGAGTAATTTTTCTAGCAGAAAGTGACCTAACACCTCATTAAATTTCAAATAAAAAGAAATATTCCTGAACACAAGTCCGGAGACTATTTTTAGCTAAGTTAATTCAGTAATTTATGAATACCGATCGTTTTTAACATTATTTCTCTCTAACTACGCGTTGGTAAATTTTGAATATTTCATAAATGAAAGGTACCATCGCTCCACTCACGTCACTCCAAAGTCCTACCTGTCGTTCATAAACGGTTACAAAAGCATTTACAGAAGGAAAAAGTCCCAAATCGAAGGAGTTCGTTCGAGGATGGAGGATGGCATTGCCAGGCTGGAAGAGGCCGCGCGCTCCGTCGAGGACATGAAAACTAATCTGGCCAAGATGGAGAAAGACCTGGAAGTCGCCAATAACACAGCCGAGCTGGTATTTGATTTTAAAATCCTTTAATTTATTTATTTTATAATTATCAGAACTATTTATTTCATTAACCGTTTAAGAGACACATAAGAAATGACTAAACCTCTTTCAAAATGCCATATATTTTTTAATTAAGTAGGCTTTCTTCCGTTTTCAGCAGGTGCAAAGTAAGGAGTATAGGGAAAAGTGTTTCATTGAGAAATCAACTTTATATAATATCTGGACTTGTCAAGAATGCATTTATGATTCACTAAAATCTCTCATTTAATATAACCACAGGTGCTGAGAGAAGTATCTGTCAGAGCTGAAGCGGCTGAATCCGTCCGCGACGTTGTCCAAAAGGCCAAAGAGAGAGCTCAAGCTATAGTCAACGAAATACAAGTCGAGAAAACTATCGCCGAAGAAAAACTCGAAAAGGCCAAACCTGCGCTAGAAGAGGCCGAAGCTGCTTTAAATACAATACAGCCCACCCATATCGGTAACTGAAACTAATTTTGGTGTATACGAGTTCCTCTAATTATACATACCTCTAATTTACGGTCTCTTTTAATATTCTCATGGGGCCACCGAGTATCACGTAAGCAGAATTTTGGCAATTTTTGACTCCCCCCCTCCCCCGTCTTGTCAACGAGATTAAAGTAAGGTGGACCAAAGACTCCTAGACGTACTGGTCCCTATCTAGGAGTCTTCGCCTTAAAATACTTTTCGAAAGCTAGTGATTTGAAACTACTCTGGATGACTTATCCTATCACTCCCATATTTTTTGTCCACCAGTGTGGCTCCCCAAACAAAATCAACAACGTCCCTAAAATTTTTCGTCTCCTCAAGATTCACATCTACGACCAGAGGCGTCGGAAGTGTTATGCATGCTATATGGGCGGTCAGTTTGTTCTTTATATGACAGATTTTGATTTCTGAATGAATTCTAAAGGCGCTCGAGCATCTACTGCGCCCCCGGCTCCATGAGACATGTAACATCTACTGCTCGCGGCAAGCCCCGATCTGGCTGTAATTCAAGTCTGTAAAACTCAAGAGCATCATGGTACCTACAAGTGATGTTCTGGGGCCCCTCTACTTGATAACAAGTACCAGAAAGGAAAGCCTTTCAATTTACATTGCTAAATACTTTGTGAAATCGTAGATCATTTCCCAATATCATAACTCCATATCCTATTGCTTACGTATTCGAACCTCTTTCCCCGCTCCTTGTGATCAAAAGTCAACCAAATGTGAAACCTTCCCCCCCCCCATTGGTGCTTACGTAATATATGCTTGAAAGGTCCCTATTTAGGGTGTGAGATGTCAGACATAATATATTAAAACTAAAATTTCAGCGACTGTTCGTAAGTTGGGCCGACCTCCTACACTGATCATGTACATCATGGACTGCGTACTGATACTCTTCCAAAAACGACTCCCTCCAGTTCAGAGAGATCCGGGAAAGAAATTTTTTAAGCCTTCGTGGGAAGAATCCTTGAAGGTAAAAAAAACACTCCATCATTAATGCTCTAATGAAACGAAACATAAACTCGGATTATTGTGAATGGCCGTCGTATTCATTTCATAATTTAATTTTGGGATGTTGCATGTTTAGTTCATGTCTTCGACAAGTTTCCTGCCGGCTTTGCAGTACTTTCCGAAAGACACGATAAACGACGAGGTCGTGGAGCTGCTGGAACCGTATTTCAACCTCAAAGATTACACGCTACAAACGGCCAAGAGGGTTTGCGGAGACGTTGCCGGATTACTGTCCTGGACGACGGCGATGACGTTCTTTTTTGGAATCAACAAAGAAGTCCTTCCCCTGAAGGTAAGTATTGGGGGGAAAAATGGTAAAGAGAGATAGATAGATTCTCATATTCAATAAAACAGTCACATCAGGGTCTCGTGACTGCCCGTGTTTTCACGGCAAACTTGAATTTTCTTAGTATGTGGAAGCGTTCTCTTATTTAGTATCTGTCTAATATTTGTGGCAAGTGATTATTATGGTATAAATGCAGTGATTTTTCTAAAGGCGAATTTGGCTGTACTTGAGAATCGTTTGTCAATTGCGGAAGAAGAGCTCGATAAAGTCGAGCAAGAACTTGGAAAAAAAGAAGTAGAGCTCCAAGATGTCAAGACGCAATATTCGGACGCCATTGAGACCAAAGAGGTGACCTTTCATTCCTTCCTTATGATAAAATGTTGGCATTAGCCAAATACATTTTTACATGACATCACAACGACTGGCCACCAGTATCGAATATGTCTCCCGCTGATCTTAAGTACACTCAATCGGCAATTGCTCCTTTGCTAGTCTCGCCACAGAGAGCATCAGGCCTACAAACAGAACAAATATTCAGTCACTACACATCACTCACTTCACTTATGAGATATAGATGGCAGCACTGAAAAAACATATACAACACTAGATACGCACTCAGACTGTTAGGTACGCACACTTACACTTCCGGCACAACTCACTAGATAGTAAATTGCCTATGGCGATAGACCTGAGTTGTGCTCGGCTTGAAAAAAAAAAATTGCTCCTTTGCCTAGAATTTCTTCCCGGTGGGCAACATCGCCCTCTCTTAGAGGTCGATAGAACCCTAAAGTAGTTTACTTCCTTTCATTCCTTCCTTATGATAAAATGTGGGGCTGGTTGAAAAAAATCAGCAATGATTACCACGCGTTGTGAAAATTCCTGAGTGAGGATAAAGTGTGCAGCTGGAATCTTAATCCGCTCTTAGTAGCTTTCTCTCCGTCAGTAGTATAACGGAAGTCTTCGGCAACGACCAACCGTAGGCGTAATGGATGTCTGCAATGCGGCATAACGGTCATCTTGAGTCTTCGCTTGCTAATTGTGTTTTCGCTCCAGTGTTACGCCTGCCCTCTTTTTAATTATTATTTTATTTTTTTGGAGTCCCATGTGCAATCTCTGCGGCTATTCACCTGCTAAGTTGCTGGATTTCAAGGAGTAGAGTCCATATGTACAAACATCCAGTTTAGGATTGTGATTGGTAATCGTCAGAGTGGAGGTGTCACCAACGGATATTCCAACGGTCGTTTTTCATGCAGTTTTATGGTGATTTCAGTGCTGTGTGTGTGCGCTCAACAGTGTTTTCCCCCTCCCCAGTGATACGTCTGCCCCATTTTTGCCCCTTTTTCTTAGGTTTTTTGTTATTTCAAACCAAGGTAAGTTCTGTTTCATAATTACTCAGTGCTATGGGTAAAATCTGTCCTTTCTCAAACATTGATGACATTTCTGTAGTCAAACGATTGAGTGCGTTAGCTGCAGATTATGCTGACTCAGGTGAGAGTAGAGAGATATTTGATAACGTTGTATTTGATTGGATTAGGGAAAAGTACAAGGAAGGTAACGATGTTAACAAAAATGATGAATGTGATATTGCTGATAATTTTGTTGAACTGTTCTCAGTGTATGTTATGCTTTTGGATACTGATAATAACGAGGAAAATTCGGTACATGATCTTTTGTTGTCCACAGCTCAAACCCTTTTTGATGGGTTAAATACCTCTTCTTGCAAGCATAGTATGAATCAAAAATTTCGAAGTGTGAAAAAGCCAATTGATACCCCCTCCGCAGACCCTTCATCTGAAAAATCTCAAAGCAAAAGGGTCAAGAAACTGAAAAAAAAGAAAAAGAATCAGATACATGATTCAAGTGTTAGCAGCTCTGCTTCCTTGTTGGATAGTATTACCCCTTCAAAAGGTATTAAGCAGGTAAAGGGCGAACTTTATATGGCTGAAACACCATGTAAAAAGGCCAATAAAAGGACTAAAAAGAACAAGGTCCTTAACAAACAACTTGATAAGTTCCAAAATTCGGGATCAGCTGGGAAACATCAGCTAGATTGTGATAATAACAGCAGTTTTCATCTTGTACCCAATGAAGTGGAGGCTACCCCTCCCGCAGGAAAAAGTGATGGTGATCAAAGTAAGAATGACTGTAACGACACATCTTCTACTGACTCATCTTCTGATTGTGACACACATTCTTCACAAACATCAACTTTTTCAGTCGAAGGAAACGAATCTTCACATATAAATGCGACACAGCAAATTGAAAATAACACTAAACAGGAACAAACAGTAGAGCAACAATTGCCTAGTAGTGTTGACTCTGATTTGGCTAATCAGCCTAATGACAACAATGGCTTTACTGTTGTAAGTAGGAAAAAGAAAAAGACTAACATTCCACCGATTATTTTGACTTCATGGGGAAACAACTGGATTGTTGATTTCAGCGAAATTAAAGCTGTATGTGAGTTTCCACCCCAACAAAAGCCAACGGACAACAAAATAACCTTCCAAGTTTTTTCAGAACTTGATCATAGGAAGGTAACAAAAATTTTTGATGACAAAAAATTCAGATATTATACTTATCAAACAAATAGCAACAGAACCTTAAAGTTTGTCATCAGAGGGTTACCTGCAAATGTTAACCCCCTTGACATTAAAGCAGACATTGAAAGGCAGGGTATACCAGTGGTCAAGGTTTGTAATATGAAAAATTATTCAAATGGGAGACCTTTCCCACTTTTTTTGGTAGAAGTTTTGATTGAACATAAGCATTTTGCTAATCTAACATGCATAGGTGACATCAACATTAGTATCGAAAGATACAGAGGAATACAGTCTCCCTTGCAGTGTAGGAACTGTCAAAAGTACGGGCACAGCAGTTATTTTTGTAGGGACCTCCCTGCGTGTGCATTTTGTTCAGGGTCTCATGAGACTCGGAATTGTACTCATAAAGGTGATAAATCTAAATTGAAGTGTCTTTTATGTGGTGGCCCTCACACGGCTACATATTCTGGATGTAGTGCTAGACCTGAAGTGCCAGGGAAAAAAGGCAGGATATTTGAATCTAAACTGCCTGTATCACTTAGGGGCCCTTCGATGGAAGAATTTCCAACTCTCCCTTGTCAAGATGAAGACAACTTTAACATAGGACACAGCTCATTATTCATAAGATCTACTAATAACACAAACATTACACCTAATTCTGATAAAACACATGACAGAAACATGGAATCTGAAATTTCAGAACTAAGGAAAAAACAAGAATTTTTGCATTTTACTGTTAGGAAAGGGCAACATCCCTTAGGACGAGGTAAAGTGATTAAATCAATTGATGATATTTACCGAGAATTGCATCAAAAATTGTATAAAAATGTGATGAACCAGCTTATTATATACACAGAAGAGCTGGACATGAGTGACATCGACATGGTCAATGATGATAGCTATCATACCTCAAATGAGGAAGTGGACTTTTCTAATCAAAATGCTATCTCACTCGCTAAAAAAACACATGGTGATCATTCCAACTCTGATAACCTGTCTAAAAATTGCACGGACACTGAAAATTTAATCAACAATTTTGGAAAATTGTTGGAAGGGGCTAACATTGACAAAAACAAGATTCAACAAATACTCTCAGTTTTGATTACTATTCTAATATCGCCTAACAATAGCTCAAACAATTGATGCTCCTCCCAGGCCACTCATTGTAATGGCCTGGAATGCTAATAGCCTTAGAGGCTCTAAACACTTATTTACTCAAATGCTTTTTGATTATCAAGTAGATATTGCACTTATCAATGAAACTTGGTTCCTTCCCAGCACGGTTTTCAACATAGGTGGTTATCAATGCGTCCGACGGGATCGACTACATAACCGGGGGGGAGGAGTCTGTATATTTATTAAAAATTGTATTCCCTATCAACAAATTATTCTTTCTGATTCTACTGATATTGAAGCTGTGGCGGTCTCTATTCATATAAATAGAGTATCAATGGACTTTTGTGCAATTTATAAACCGCCTAATAACAGCTTGGACTTAAATTTGTTAAAAGAAATATTCAACACCAGCTCACCTGTCCTAGTAGCAGGTGACTGGAACTGCAAGTCATCTCTGTTTTTCTCGAAGTCAACAAATAGAAATGGTAAAATTCTTAGGAAATTCTGTATTGACAATTTTCTTCAAGTAATCTCTTCCCCTCAGCCAACTCATTTCCCTGGCCAAAACAGAGGAACGCCTGATGTCATTGATTTTGGTCTAGCAAAAAAATTTTGTACGATATACAAATGTATACTAAGGCAATTTTGTATTCTCCTCACAATCCCCTGTTCTTCAACATAGACTTTTTAATACCCAGAAAAAGGCTTTTGGTAAATCACATTGACTGGAATGCTTATAATGACAGACTTTCTTCAACCGCACTAAACACTGTTGATAACCCAAACAGTGATGACATTGACCAAGCTGTTGATAATTTGACCCATCTTATTAATGACTCAATTAAAGCCTCTTCTACTCAAAAAATCAAATCTGAGAATCAATTTGGCTTGCCTAAAGAAATTTTGGATAAAATTAGGCATAAAAACAAAGTTAGGAAAAAGTGGCAGAGGTACAGAGGTGCCTTAGACAGAATAATTTTAAACAGACTCCAAAAGGAGATAAAAAAAGAAGTTGCATCTCACATCAATGACCGTTTTTCTGACTTTGTGGGTAATGCTACAGCAGAAAACGGCAATTTATGGAAAGCTTGGCGGATATGTAAGCCCAAAACTACACGAATTAACAAAATTAAAAAGACAGACAACACAATTGTTTACACAGATCAGGAAATTGCTGAAGCATTCGCAACTACTTATGAAGGGCAATTTTCACCCAATAGGAATCAGCCTAACAATACTAAACTGCGGCTTCGTAGAAAAGTCGCACAATTTATTCACTTTCACACAAATAATTCTACATGTCACATGGATCTAACAACTAATGATGAAATCAGCTCAATCATCAACTCGTTGGATGTCAAAAAAGCACCAGGTGCTGATGAAATTAGCAATAAGGCCTTGAAGTGCCTGCCAGAAAATATCATTACTCACATAACAGAAATTTTCAACAGTGCTTTAACATTAAATTATTTTCCAAAACCTTGGAAACATTCTGTTATAAAAACAATTCACAAAGCTGGGACTGACCCACTTATGGCACAAAACTTCAGACCAATAAGTTTACTGAGCAACTGGAGTAAAATCTTTGAAAAGATTGTCGCAAATAGACTTACACAATTCATCAATGAAAATCATTTAATTAGACCCGAACAACACGGGTTTCGGCCTGATCACTCTTGTGTGACACAGCTGGTTAGAGTCTCAGAGTTCATAAATGAAGCTTTTAACAATTTTGATTTTGTGGCTGCATCATTCTTAGACATAGCAAAAGCATTTGACCGTTGTGATTATGCTACATTGCTTTCCAAACTCATTGACTTAAATATGCCTCCGTATATGATCATATTCTTCTATCACTATCTTTTTGGTCGAACTTTTCAAGTAAAAATTCAAAACACACTTTCTTCAATAAAACAAATTCATGCCTCTGTGCCTCAGGGCAGTGTGTTGGGGCCACAACTGTTCCTACTATACATTAATGACATACCTTGTCCCCAAAATGGCATAATATCTTTATTTGCAGACGACTGTGCAGTTTTGTGCAGTAGCAGGGATGCAAATCAGGCCTTCAACAATTTACAAGAAACCATGGATGAAATAGAATATTGGTGTGATGAATCTGCCATCCAACTGAATAGCGACAAATGCAAATTTTTATGGTTCACTAGACGTCGTAAAATACCGGACAGACGACTTCAAATTGGTACACAATCTTTAAGCCCTGTTAGACATATAAAATACTTGGGCTGTATCCTCAACAAAAATCTATCTTTCTCTTCACACATTGATCATGTAATAAACAAATCTAATAGAATTATGGGTATGCTCAATCGCATCACATTTCCACAGGCAAAACTTTCATTAAAGAACAAAATTATTCTTTTTAAATCCATAATAAGACCTACTCTACTCTATGCTTCGCCAGCTTGGGCGCACGCTTGTAAAACGAATATCAAAAAACTACAGACTATGCAGAACAAAATACTCAGAAGATTTGTTGGAGCCCCTTGGTTTGTTCGTGGAATAAACATCAGACAAGACTTGGACATACCTCACATATTCACATACATCAAGAAATTAAACAATGATCAATTCGAGCGAATGTTTAGTTCCCAATTCGAACATCTGAGGGAAATTGTTGCCTATGATGCTGACTGCTTAAGGAAATATAGGAGGCCCAAACAAATTGGGCACCTTACATGGGAGAATTTGTAAAGATGCTTTCTTCTACAAATCTCATTGTATACATACTATTTTAATACATAAATTCTCTCATTCAATTGTATATACTCACATTACTTGCATACTATGTATCTATCCACTTTTGACATTTATTCGCATCTATTCGATTTGTACCTTCTCATTATTGAATTCTGTATATACATATATATTTCCCAATTGAACTTGCATATTGAACTTTGACCTATATATGATGTACATATGAAAAAGGTGTAAAAAAAAAAAAAAGAGCGAGAAGACTCTTTTTGAATTTTGGATTGTTTTGCTACATAAAATTTGTCAATAGTAAATCCCCATTAATTTCTGATGCACTGAGTTGAAACAGAACTTTATTACCTGTATTGCATTTTTGATGTTACAGCTGGGGTTTTTGCGTCACGACTCCCATGTGATGTTTTTTCCCCCATTCCACTTCGAATATATGTTGCAAGCTGCAGATTGTGTGACCTGCTTCTGTGAACTGTGATGACATTTGCCTGCTTCTGTGAACTGTGATGACATTTGCCTGCTTCTGTGAACTGTAATGACATTTGCCTGCTTCTGTGAACTGTGATGACATTTGCCTGCTTCTGTGAACTGTGATGACATTTGCCTGCTTATAGCCAGATCATGACTTTTCACCAATTTGACCAGTTCTTTTTACATACACTACACATTCATGCAAACACATATCTATCTACAAACATGTACACATTTTCTTCTTCACAGGCCTTCTTGGCCAGTTTTTATGCCGGCAGTTGGCCCTCGCGGGCTGGGAATCGGCTTAAAGTTCAATTCTGGTCTGGTCTGGTAAAATGTGGGCATTAGCCAAATACATTTTTACATGACATCACAACGACTGGATACCAGTATCGAATATGTACTTGGGGCAAGCACTTGCCTTGCATGACGCAATACGGATGGAAGCGCGTCAGAGGCTTGAATTTTGAAATGCGCGAGTGACTTATCCTAGCCCTAATGATGTGTACGAAACTTGCATAACCGAGCATATTGTGTAATAATTGATTTTCTTATGCCATTTCATTGGTTTCCTCTCCGTCCCTTTTTTTCCGTGGAAGTCGTCGATAGTTGGTTCTTAACCTCGTGTGCCCCAGGGCAGAGGAGCATTTTTGCGGGCGCGAGATGGAAAAATAAATTGCAACGACTGAGAGATAATTCAGAAAAATTGAAATGAGGATAAAAATCGAATTTTCCAGTTCTTGAAAAAAAATGTGAATCGCCCCGATATTTTAATTTCTCATCTTTTGGCTTTCGATTGCGGAAATGCATCAAGCGAATTTCGCGTAGCAAAAGTTTATTTTTTTCACACACAATACGCGTCGATTGCGCCGAAAATGGGAGTGTTTCGACTTCCAATGTATTCCCACAACAGGTCGATTGCGCCGAGTCTGATTTTAATCCTAGTTGGTGACGGGGTGCGATTATATTTCTTTTCTATTTCGATTGATAAAATAATACCTAAAATATTCCACAGTTTGTGTTACTAGTATGTTGGACCAAGATATTTGATACTATTTCACCAACTCTGGCCGTATCGCAATTTATTACCGTTAATGAGAAGGGTTGGAAATGAAGGCGATGTCTATCGTCGTCTAGCTCGTTAGGGGAAAATATCTTATTTATATCTTCCTTCGGGTTTGAACCTGGGACTGTGACAGCAACCTTCACGCTGGTAGACGAGTATCTTACCACCACGCCACTGGGTGCAGGATTTGATACTGTTGTGGTCATCACTCAGGCAAAAAAAACCATTTAAAAAAATTTAATCGAATCAAATGAATATTTAGTTACAGTTGCTGGAATCAATAAGTGAAGAACAATTTTTTGAATCTTGCATCTTTCCAAATTTCGAAAAGTGTATGTGCACTACCGGTTGGAAACTACTGTCTTTTAGGGTTACTGTAATATTAAGAAGGGGGAATACTGCCATCTGTCTTCCAAATCACTAGTGAGAAATCGGCAAATGAATGCACGCAGAAAGATGACTATAAAGTCATGAATATAATGTACACTTGCATCATTGGAGTTTCAGTGAATTTCATTTTTTTAATCGATTCAAACTCGTTACTTATTTTGCAGAGTCTCTTAAAGGAAGCCGCAGTCTGCAGTTGCAAGATGGAACGAGCCACGACTCTCATATCTGAACTTTCTGGAGAGTACGAAAGATGGACGCAGGAGAGCGAAGTTCTCAAACAACGGACTGAAAGGTGTGGCTAGAACTACTATCGATGTCTTATTAATTCACACTTAAAGGCCAGAAATACACTGAAGTGACGGGAAAAGCTGGTACACCTCCCCCCCCCCCCACCAAATATCGCGTTGGTCCTCACCTCGAGACACAGAACTGCTGCAACACCAGGTGGCATGGATTCCACTAATGTGTGAAGGTGTCTTGGTGACAATAGACACCATGATTCTTGTAGGGCAGCCTCAAGTTCCATAACGGTGTCATGTGATTTTGAATTTTGTATAGCACGTTGTAAGGAATCCCATATGTGCTCAATAATGTTCATGTGTGGGGATTTAGGTGACCTACGGCGTGAGCGACTGCTCTTGGACCCACTCGGTCACAACTTCCGGCGTGCGTGGTGTCGCATTGTCCTGTTGGAATTGTCCGAGCCCTTTGGAAAGGACGCAGGATATGAATAAGTGCAAGTAATCGGAAAAGATGTTTACGTACTGATGACTATACAGAGAGTCGTCTGTAGCTTTATCAGGGGGTCTCATATCACGTCAAATACACACGTCCCATAGCATAATGGAGCCTCTACCACCTTGAACAGACTCTTGTTGACACATGGGCCGATGGTTTTGGAGAGGTTTTTCCATTCCGCTGCACGTCCATCAGCTTGATAAAACTACGACTCATTAGACCAGGTAACGTGTTCCCAGTCGTCAACAGTCCAATGGCGGTGCTGGTGAGCCCAGGCGAGGTGCATAAGTTTGTGCCTTGCGGTCATCAAAAGTACTCGAGTTGGGCTCTGAAAGCACATATCAAAGAGGAACCATTGCACAGTTCTCGTGCTGATACTTCTTGATGACGCAACATTGGAAATATGTAGAGATTTGAGACAGCATTGTGTGTGTGTGTGCGCACGTCTATCTCCTAGGACGATCCTTGTCATCACAGTCTTTTTCTTTTCTTTCTTTTAAAACGAGCACCCCTCCGGTCTATCGCCATGGACAATTTACTACCGAGGGAGTGTGCCGGAAGTGTGAGTGTGTGTGCTTAACAGTCTGAATGTGTATATAGTGTCGTCTCTGATTTTTTTGTGCTGCTATATATATATATCTTCTCAGCAGTCGGTGGTGCCGTTCCTTCAGGGTCTTTTTTTCCGCCGGCATGTTTATCGGAGAGATTTGAGATGTTTTTTCCCCTGATTTTTTTATATTCATGGCACGCTCTTGTGATGATTGTGCGGGAAAATCCAAATTTCAGCTCTTCCTCGGAGAAGCTGTGACCCATCTCACTACAAAGCCACGTTCATAGTCACTTAAACATGATAAACATAGTAGAAAACCGATTTTACAGCCTCCCCAGCTACCTGTTGTTTTATATAGGCAACCAGTTATCGAGTTACGTCGATTGTTTGCATTTTTGCTTCATTTGCAAACGATCGTCAGTACCAGTTTTTTTTGGCACATCATTGTATATCGAAATTTTATATACTACCCGCACAATTTCATGAACTCAATCTTCAAGTACTAATTCAGGAAGTGAAACAATTCTACAAAACAGTTCTAATATATATCCAATAATGAATGGAATAAATGGAATATATATTGACTCATATTTGTATATATCATCATTATTTGTGGTCCCCTTTAGATTGGCTGGTGACATTCTGGTAGCCACTGGTTTCCTATCCTACGCTGGTCCTTTCAACCAAGAAAGCCGTCGCGATCTCATGAAGGATTTCATCGATGAAATTCGACGAAGGAATATTACGTCGAGCGATGAATTGGATGTCGTGGATCTCTTGGTCGATCAATCGACGGTGAGACTGTAAATCACGATAAATAGGAAGGGTCACTAGATTTTTGAAATCCCAAACAAGAACACACATTTTAGCTCCTTGGCGACCTCATTTACCTCTGCTCACAACAGGTGGCGCCACTGTACTAAAAAGAAACAATAATATATTCACAGCAAGGTCCTTATCTTTTTGTTAGAAGGCTTAATATAATTGGGTATTTCTTCAGGCCCGTCACTTAGGGGGAGGGGCAGGCCGGCTTTTGAAAATACGCAAAAAAAATTGTATATATACAAACATACATTGAGTATAAAAAAAATTATATATATATTTTTAAATATAGTATATGTTTTTTTTTGATATAGTATATGTTTGTGAGAGGTAAGAACTGTGAGATGATGTGCAAAAAGTAATACGTCGCTCCTACAGTTGTCAACCTTATTTAATGTTGCCATCTCCATTGTTTATTTATTTTTTTCCTTCACAATTTCAGACCAGGCAGAAAGGGGAAATAGGATGATGACGTCCAAAAAGCTATACAATAGTCTTGGACTTTCAATGCCTCGACATTTTGACATGTATGTCTAGCACAGCGGTTCTCAACCGGTTCTCCACGGAGCCCTTAGGGCTCCTTGTGCACTCTCCAGGGGCTCCGCGGCCGCTCGAAGAAAATAAAAAAAATAGTAAAATAAAAAAAAATAATAATTATTATAAATATTTTTAAATAGTGAAAATAAATCAGTAACTTTGATGAATAATTAGAAAATTGGCCTACGGGGCTCCTCCATAGAATTTTTTACTTAAAAGGGATCCGCGAGTCAAAAAAGGTTGAGAGAACCGCTGGTCTATCACATAGTTTTCCAAACTTTTTGTTCCACGCAAATCGCCCCCTTCATCAGAAACTTTTTTGTCTCATCGCCCCCAACTCAAGTGAACCCATAGGATCCTATGCTAGATCCGTAGCTTCTATTGCCTCCTGGACCATTCCATCGTCCATCAGGGAACAATATTGCCTACTTTGGGAAACACTGGTCTAACACAAACATCGGATCTCGAATTCGAGCAAACAAAGGGGAAAAAAGTAATGATCCGTCTCCCCTCGCTTTTAATAAATTGTGCCTTTAATAAGGGGTTTCTTTCTAGACCCTCAGACAGTGCCGTAACTAGCCATTCCTATGCCCTGTACAAGAACCTGCATTTACGTCCCATCTGGCCTCCCCGTTCCAAGTGGGCCCTGTGAGGGTGCGCCTGTTTAGTTACGGCACTGCTCTCAGAAGTTGTTGCTTTTTCTCCATCTTTTTGAGAGTTGTTTTTTTCTTGCCATAAGCATTGAATGTTGTTTGTATCCTACTATCTTTATTTTTGAATGAAATAGGTAATCCCCTTTAAGTACAAGGCACCTGCTACTGGTAAGCAGACAATGGTAAAGTATTCTTAAAATGGATATTGTGGTTTTCTTCTTTCTGAGCGGTTTTTCGGACTGCATTTTTCATTTCATCAAGGGGCAAGCTGGGTCATGGTTAGAATAGCATCAGCAATGCTTGGAGGCAATTAAGGATTCGTCAGGGAATTTCGAGGGCGTTGGCCGAAGCGTGTAAAAATGTGTAGGAAAAACACGCACACATACCAATGTGGAGATACAATATGTTTCCGAATGAAAATAAAATGCCCTGGAAAGAAAAATGGTTCTGGAACTCTTAAAAGGATGACAAAAGAACGAACTTTCTAAAACGAAAGGTCCGGGGGGGGGGGGAGCTTGAAATGACACCAAAAACGAGGACGGATGGTAACTATATTCCCAGGAATATGGGAAATTTTCCATAGTAATTTACCACCACAGTACCACCTCATACTGTCAATCGTGGGAAATCAAATCTTTGTATCCTCAGTGGTGACATCTAGTTTCTAATAATCGAAACTAAAACATTTGAAGCTGATAAAATGATATTTTATGCATTGCATTATAACTCATGCGTGGCTGGTGCACATTCAGATTTCAGAATGGTGCGTCAGGGGCCTTCCGAACGATGTACAGTCCATCCAAAACGGTGCGCTGGTCACGAATGCGGTGCGCTACCCATTTCTAGTGGATCCACAAGGACAAGGAAAGTCATGGGTAAGAAACATGGAGACGCCCCACGACCTGCAGGTTCGTATGATAATACTCAGGGTCGGATTAAAAATTAAGCAAAATAAGCACGTGTTTAGGGCATGAAGGGAAAAGGGGCACCACAAAAAAGTTGCATTTTTTTACGTACAATTTTTTGCCCAGCATCAAGCATCCGGCAGAAAATCCTGAAATTTTCGATTGGTTATATAGTTGAAGATATTCACCAAAAAGGATGACACAAATGCGGAAATACTGATAATGTCACAAACTAGAGATCATGTTAAGTCATGTTTTCCTAGGAACAGGTTTGTTGCGTCGCGTGAACCGAATTAGACCATTTCGCGCCGGCGGGCACGTGTTACATAATTACGCTACGCGTTTGTGTTTTCCTAGCGTGGCGCATCAGATGAGGGCGGCTATATTATAGTATACGGCCTTGGCATCACCTACTCTGTCTGTCATCTGCATGCTCCGGTTTGAAGGGAAGGGAAAGAAAACACACAAGAGTGAAAGAGAATATCGGCAAAACCGCGGCGAATGACGCATTTGACTCATTACGGGTAAAAAAAAAAAACACTTTACCCTCGGCGGGATTCGAACCCGCAATCCCCGGTTTAGGAGACCGGTGCCTTATCCATTGGGCCACGAGGGTCACACTTGAAGAAGTTAATGAAAACGAACGCTTGCAATAATCTTGATGAATTCCTGGCCAGAAATTTTTTATGTGTGCGTGGTCAGGTGCGTGCGTATACGCAAGGGTAGACCTACTGAGGGGGGACACACCTGTGATGGTAACTCATGGGAAATTCCCCATATTCGTTGGAAAAATTGACCAAAAGTTGTTCACGTGAAAAATTTTGAGAGTTCAAGCAGTCGGCCAATCACGTCCGACGTAAAAGCTCTGTCGTGAGGTGTATTGCGCTCTGTAGGAAAACTGTCATACTGCTTTTCTTATTGGTGAGTGGAGGGCATGTCGAACTGGGCGAATCACGTTGCGCGCGACACATGAAACCTGCTCCTAGGAAAACCCGGCTTTAATGCTGAATTTTTCGAATGAGATTTCGTGCAATTTCTCTGAAGTTAGCTTGAGCTTATTTTAACAGCATCGTGAGGGCCCTTTGACAGACCGATTTTTCTAGGGGTGGGGGGGGGGGGAGGGGCTCTGTACCAATTATAAAATTCCTGCCTACCGATTTGCATATTAACTCTCGCAAATTGCAAACAGATCTACTTGTCACGAGGTTCTCGGGTTGTGTCCGGGTGAGACCCACGCATCAATAAAACAAATCAT
Organism: Pholcus phalangioides; assembly: GCF_987345545.1. Lineage (NCBI taxonomy): Eukaryota > Metazoa > Arthropoda > Arachnida > Araneae > Pholcidae > Pholcus > Pholcus phalangioides. The sequence goes on from NW_028301606.1 coordinate 5,906,075, forward strand.
TATCGTTCCCAGGCAATATGATAAATACTACATCAATACAAAAAAGACAAATTTAAGAGTGAGCTAAGTTCTACAGAATAAGGATAGTTCTACAGAATTAGCGGATCGACTGCATGGGGTTTCCGAGGTTTTATCTTATAGTTAATTATTATTACCCATGCGAGACAGTTTTGGCACCTCTCTCTGGCGTATAAGTCGCACCAGTAAAATAACCTGGAAAACTCGCTGCTGAATTCCCAGGCAGATGAAATGCATCAAAAGTAGTTGCCTGGTTAGGGAGGTGGCCTCTGATTGGGCAAGTTTGGGTTCGAATCCCGGTTCTCCGATGTCTACTAACACTAACAAATTTCCTGGACATATCTTACGGATCTGTTGGTAGTGCGTGAGGATCACGTTTAAAAAAAAATCGTGTTTCTTTGCGAATCATTCAGTGTCCAGTATGCTCATAGTTTGAAATTTTGCATAAAAACATTAATTTTTTTTTTTGTGTGTGCTTCTGCATAGGCTAAACAGCCTAGAGCCACCCTTTTGTGGTTCGATCTAGAACTCGTAGAGTATGAAGACGCTTTAGTTCGATCTACCATAGGAGAAAAAGAAATGCTAACAGATTGCAACTCGAAAATGCATATGAAAGAACAGGTACTCGTGGTTCACCAAAATGAATGTATTATCTTCCATGCCAAGATTCAGCGGTTACGTTTGAAGCCACTTTGTGGAAATCCTAACCAGCAGTCGATGGGAGAAAATATCTTTAAATGGTTTTTAAAATTTTTTAATTTTTTTTTTATAATTTAGGGTCTGTCTTCTTTTGGGAAGTGTTAAAAAAAAATTCCACAAAATATTCAAAGATGTGCCAAAAATAAACAAAAATGGTCCAAGAGATATTACTAATGATTTGCAAGTTGAAAGTCTCTGCTCCTCTTCCTCCCCCCATGTCAGATTCAAATCATAATTCTGCATTGGATTAGTTTTACTTCTGATGTATAAAATTTCATTTAATGTTGTTTTTTCCGCTTTATAGATTCGATATCGTGTAATACATACTTTTAGATACGGGGAGGTGGGTGGCATCAAAACTATTCAAGTGCTCAGGACCTTCTTTTAATCCGGCCCTGATAATACTATTTGAAATTAAAAATTTGTCAGAAAATTCAGCAAAATGTTTCCAACCACTGGTTGGTGATTTATTCCAGGTAACCACTCTGGGCAACAAGTATTTCCGCCAGCACCTAGAGGACAGCCTGTCGTTCGGACGGCCATTACTCATAGAAGACGTCTGGGATGACCTCGATCCTGTTCTTGACAACATACTGGAGAAAAACTTCGTTAAGACCGGATCCACGTTGAAAGTAGGATCCCGATTTTGTGTTTGTTGATGATAATTATTTATAATTATAATAAAATATCAACTTCATCGCTGCTAGAATAGCTAAAAATTCGATTTTTTTTTCCTATCTCGGTTCATAATGCACAGAGAGATAAGGAGGTGAACTAAACACTGCGTCGTTTTTATTCATTATCCTGGGTATTGAGATTGTTTTTGGTAGCGCCGTGTGAGGGAGAAAGGGCAACTCTCGACTCGTTCAAGTCAACTCAACTCTCCAGTTGAAGCTACTCGAGTTCGATTTGAGTATCCCCGTGTGAGGAAGCTCTTACTCATCGATACCATTCGGATACTAATTCGTATAATTCCTGGCTGGGCTTTTGTATCCATGACTAGCATCGAGGAAGCAATCGACGTATTACGAGGGGTGAATGAAGATGACAATGTGCCAGCTATTGATGAAAGTTTGAATGATTTTATTGATGAAAGTTCAGTATTAAATTACTGTTTGAAGACAAGATTATGTCGAAATAACCGTCACAGTCGGCCCACTGTTTGGTCCTGTTATAAGCGTACTGTACATGACGAGGCCCGCACAAATAATAATTATTATGCAGAAACATCATCGACGCTTGCACGCCGAATTCGGTGCTGATCACCCAAATTTGTGAAATTAGAATAGATTATTATTTTTTAAATTTTAGTGAGTTGTAAATGATCGATTGTAATGATCCTGCCGATTGTCCGGTGTCCAAGCTGTACGAGTCCAAGTGTCACGTGTCCAATGAGCTTCGTCAAAATGTCCGATGGAACGACGATAACTTTTTTTTAATCCTCAAATCTCTCAAGAATATGGCTCATGATGCAGAAAATAAATCTGGGAACATATCAGTCTCGCCTTTCTTTTTTGGTCAAATCGCATTATCTTATACTATACGACATACAGTGACGCATCGAAGTGTAACTCTGGTACATGAGATATGCAATGCATATTTAATTTTTTTTATTAGTGTTCGAATAGCTTTTTGAGAAGTTTTATAATTGCTATATATACTGTACATTCCGAAACTTCATTTAAAAAAATTACGGGTAAAAAAAAAACACTTTACCCTCGGCGGGATTCGAACCCGCAATCCCCGGTTTAGGAAACCGGTGCCTTATCCATTGGGCCACGAGGGTCACACTTGAATAAGTTAATGAAAACGAACGCCTGCAATAATATTGATGAATTCCTGGCCAGAAATTTTTTATGTGTGCGTGGTCAGGTGCGTGCGTATACGCAAGGGTAAATCTATTGAGGGGGGACACACCAGTGATGGTAACTCGTGGGAAATTCCCCATATTCGTTGGAAAAATTGACCAAAAGTTGCTCACGTGAAAAATTTTGAGAGTTCATCAAAAACAAAAGTTTTTTGTTTTTTTCCTTCAAAAGTTAAAAAAAAAAAAAAAAAAATGTAGTGCGGTAATTTTCTAGTGCAAAATTCTTCACGACGTATTTGCCCCCGGTAGATGGCAGCACATTTTTCGGAATATGTGTGTGGGGGGGGATTCTTTGTTCGGGTACATCTTGAAATTCACCAGGGATATCATGGCCGCTCCTTTAACCCCTTCGCTTATAAGCGGTTGAGAAGAAATTCGGATGCTCAGTATTTGACGACTCGGCGATAGATATGGTGACCTTATCCTAACCTAACCCCACGTTTGAAAAGGGAAAAGAGTAGAAAAGAAAAAAAAAAAACCACAAATTGAAAGAGTAAAACAGTATAAATTACTTAAAGAGAGTGGGTTTCTCTTTTCACCCTCACCCTACCTGTTCTCTCTTTCACTCTTATAAGAAAAATATATCTCTTATGTGGAAAAAAAAATCACTATCAGGTTATACAAAAAACCAACAGGAAAGAAAATCATAGGGTTGCAACAAAGCTTCTCGATGATGAAGAGAGAGGAAAGAAACAAAGAGAACAACTTGTTTGAGTTTATTTCACTAGCGTTTGGACACAATATTACGTCCTTGATCGTAAAGTGGTTAAACCGGAACTATCTGGAGCTATCTTGGCATTAAAACAGAGCCAACAGTGGTACCATATATTGTGTGTTAGCCGAATTCTGGTATTAGGTATCAGTGATTATTAAACCAAACGCACCTATTCCTGAGGAATTTCTAACGTGTAGGGGAAGCGCTGGATGGAAAAAAAATTACATAAGGACACTATCCGTCGTAGTCACCACATGGTGACATCACGGGTCCTCGGAATAAGACAGAAATTGTATTAATTCAAACACGAGCAACATGATTCATATGCAAACATGGTGTTCGAAATATTGCATACACAGAATAACATCATAAAACAAAATGGTGCAATTGTACGAACAATTAAATTCTCGAATTGCGTATAACATATACTCTGAAGAATTATTTGTGCATGGCTGGTGCAAAACAACACTGTACAAAACAGAAATATTTTTCTGTTCACTGCACATATTTCGCAGACTTATTTTTCCTTTATAGTTCTTTATATTCAAGGGATTTTCTTGCCGAGTCCTGCCCTCAGGGCTATTGCAGCGGCTTACGAAAGGCCTGGCAGCTAAAAGTTCAATGGGCCAGGAAAATCAATTTCCTGACCCAAGGGCCATAGTCAAAGTTGGGTCGAATCAGCTAATTTAGAAAATTTCGTAATTTTTGCAGGGAAAATGCCAGCACAACCTTCAGTGTTAGTCGTTTTAGTGGATTATTTTTTGCTGTGAAGAGCCAGGAAGGTGTCGATTTTTTCAGTTCTTCAACAATGTGACAATACGATAGGTAACTGGAGATTACGAGCAGGTCCGGAAGACGTCTGATCAGCAGCACCCTTGGGAGGGATGATCACCCTCCTTCTCTGGATCCGTACCAGGCCGAATGTTCCGAAGATCGATTTCATTTATAAGATTCTTGTTCGTAATAAGTTTAGTTTTGATTAAATTCAATTCGGTAAGTAGAAATGGTCTCGATCTTGGATGAAGGTCCTGGATAAGACAGACAGAGGGGCCATGAGAAAAAAAAATATGGTACAAAGGGGGGTCATGGGCTGTAAAAAGTTGAAAAACGCTGACCTAAACTGTTCTCGGTTGGTATGATCAGCATATATAACTGATGCTACGCCTCTTCGTCTCTCGTTGACAAGCCATGATAATTATACACGATCTAATTACTCTAATTCATGTCATTGATTTACTACAGGTTATGGTCGGAGAGAAAGAGTGTGACGTGATGCCTAATTTCAAGATTTACATAACAACCAAATCACCGAATCCTAAAATGAGCCCGGAAGTGAGTGCCAAAACTCTGGTCGTTGATTTCACTGTCACGGACAAAGGATTGGAGGATCAACTCTTGAGCAGAGTCATGCTTTCAGAAAGAAAGGTAGGGATTGTATCACTACGAGCCGTAGAAACTCTTTATTCCACAGTTTTCATTGCAGGTCGCCCGAGTGGCGTAGTGGTAAGATGGTCGTCTACTGCTGTGAAGTTTGCTGTCACGATCCCAGGTGCAAACTCCTTCTTGCCAATCCATTACAGTAAATAGTGATACGGCCAGAGTTGGTGAAGTAGTTTTCATTACATTGATTAATTACATTTATTATTGATATGCATTTATTATTGATATGCATTTATGCGATATATTACATTTATATCGATAATAATCATCGCCCATGAATGTGGTGAACATATATTCAGTTTTTTTGTCAAGTAGAGTAAGAGTCTTTCCACAGTAATTGGTAAATATCAGTCGATAATTCCAGGAACTGGAGCACCGTCGCTCGGCGATAACGGGAGAGATCGCGGAAAGCAAGAGAAGCATTGAAATGTTCGAGGATGAGTTGCTGAGAAAGCTGACGAGCATCCAAGTAAGAACATTCATGTTCCATTCCCCCCCCCCCCCCCCCCCCAGAATAGAAAATTTGCATGACCCACGTTGTGTGAACTGTGCTTTTTCATGGATGCCAATGAGACTGAGTAATCGATTGTTGATCTCACAAACCCCGTATTCTAATAATTTTTATTTTTCAGGGATCGCTGGTCGATAACGAGGACCTGATAGCCGTGCTCCAGAGCACCAAATCCATGGCTCAAAGAGTCGCGTTGAAACTGCGCAGCGCTGCGGAAACTCGAGACAAACTGATGGTCACGCGTGAGGCTTTCAGGCCAGTCGCTACCAGGGGCAGCGTGTTGTATTTCCTGATGGTAGAGATGAGCAGCATAAACGTCATGTACCAGACGTCGTTGCCGCAGTTTCTTACTCTGTTCGATCTGTCTTTGAAGAAGTAAGTGCTGCTGAAAAATCAAGATTGACCCCTGATGAAACATGTTCGAAATCGCTTCAAAGCGAATGACTATAAAAATTCTTTGTCATGTTCAGGGCATTTTTGCAGCTGCGACCAATAGTCGGATCGGCACATGACATTTTTTTGTACACATTTTATTAAAAAGTATAGACTCGACAACTTTTCAATAAAAAACGAAGTTACGAAATCAACAAACCGGAATGATGCGCTCTCTATCGGACATCAGACGATCGCTTCCAAACTATTTTTTTACTGCTGCGTCATTAATTAAGAGAGCAGTTTTCGGAATTTAGTGTAAAAATTTTTGTTACAGCTGCAGAGAAAGCTCTGAACACGTCGAAATATATTCTATCAAAGCTAAAGTTATCCAAAAGCGATGGTTTTTCTAAGAGAACCGCAAACGCTTTAGTATGAAAGTTCTACACTGTCAATAGAGGATGGCTCCAAGTTCACTACCAAGGCTGCGCATGCGCACTTTCGACAGTTGCTGAGACTCCCCCCCCCCCCAACCCCAGCATTTGTACTGACTGCCAGCTCGCCAACGGCGTCCACATCCTGACAGTCAGCGTGGTGATCGGCTGAAGGTGGTTTTTCAACTTCAAGATGCATGTTCGAGCCTATCTCACATTCGAAAAAAATTCGCTACAAATAAGCGCAATCATGCACAAAACATTTAAAATCCATGCAGTACATGGTGCAGGCATTTCTCATGAAAAAGAAATTGACAACAGTACGTAAAACATGCTTGGCAAATTTCCACATGCACCAACTCACTGGAAGTTTTCAGATGATGTTTACGAGGTTCATACGTGTAGTAGTAGTAGTAGTAGCAGCAGCACCAGCAGCAGTAGTAGTAGTAGTAGTAAGAAGTAGCAGAATGTGGACGCCACAGCATGAGATTGAAAGCTAGCTGAATTTTAGTAACGCGTTTTAAATGCCGTGTATGAATTGAGTGAAAATGTGAAGATAATTTGAAACCGTGTCAGCAGCGGTGGATTTAACCCCTTAAAGTACAGGCTTTTGACAACAAACTTGGACGATCTGTATTTGAGATGGTGGCACTTTGGAAAACTGGTTTTCTTGTTCGCATGTTAGAAGTTTGCACGTTAGAAATAGAGGGGGAGGTATAAAAAAATGAGTGTTGTGTATTTCTCTTTCGTAATCAACCGCATCCTTCACCAACCCCCACCCCCATGAGCTCTCTCTCATGTATACAGGGTGAGAATGACCTAGTCTGCCAAACGAGGGGGGAAGGGATAAAAAAGAGGTAATAAAACGGTGAGAGCTGGAATGAATTTTTTCCATTGGTGTTGAGGCGAGATGCCCCAATCCCTAATTGTTAAGGGATTCGTGACACCACAAATGCTACTGAACACGTGGTTTGATCGAATACGGTTTAGACGTCTGCAGAGCCACTAAAGGTGTTCACATTGAACTTGATTAACCTGCAACTAAGCTTGAAGGAAGTTGTCTTTTTTAATGAAACTTAAATTCGTAAATAATCAAGTGTGGTGTTTTCAATATAAGCCATTACTTTTGGATACCCTGTATATTTTATATTTGATTCTGTTTTCCGAAAGGGCTGATCCAGATTCTAACACAGCTACCAGAATTCTGAACGTTATGGAGCATCTAACGTACGAGATATACAGGTATCAGGTCCGTGGATGTTACGAGAAGCATAAATTCCTTTTCGTCCTGATGTTGGCTCTCAGACTGGATCTGAAACAAGGAAAGATAACAGGAGAACAGGTCATGGCGTTCATCAAAGGTGAACATGCTTAAGTCCAATGTGAAATAGTAATAAAAATCTTAATAACAATCACAAGATATCTCTCCTATCAGTCAAACCTCGAAAATAATTCGAAACTTTGCTTTTTTTCTTGTTTCCCGGAGGTTTCTCCTCGGAATCGAACGTCGTCGAATCAAAGACATACACCTGGATACCTGATTATGTTTGGCTTAAAATCTGCCATCTATCTACTTTACCTGAATTCAGTAAAATATTATGCCACGTAAGTATTCATTTCTATCAGAAATAACGGTAAAATTCTATGCTAGCGAATACTAGCACCAATTTTCTGCTTATAGTAGCAGTGCTGCTGTAGAGACACCGAGAACATCGTTTGCACAATTGTTAACTTTTTTTTCGACCGTCACCTCTTTGGAGGTTATTTTATGAAGCTCATCATCAATAATAGGCTTTCCATGAAATTTGACGTTCTGGGCCCAGTACTTAGATGATGTAACAGATTACATACTTACAGTCAAAATCATATAGCGCCAGATCACATCATTTAGGCCCCGTATGAACATGAGAGTCACCATGTTTGTATGGGTCTATCGATTCAGATGGCCCTGGTGCTATGGATAGTGTCTCATTTAAGTTATCCAGAATGTTTCCCGAGCAGAAATATGGCATGAACACTAGAACTCTTGAACACGACTCATCATAAGTATCTAAGTTTGAGCCCTGTTGACGGCAGGGTGGTTGGTGACTAGAGTTGGTTTTCTGCGGTTTCCGAACTTCAAGGCATGATTGCGAGCCAATCTCCCATTTGAAATACACTCACCACCAGTACATGATTTCAGGCCGAGGTGGTTTTTATCTTGGATAGTTCCGCTGGTTCCCAGAGTCATATTGCTTTCAACCATGTCTCACTCCATATTTCACTCCAACACATGGTTGTTTTATAACCATGCTAAAATCTGTTTCTTCACACACGATTCTTTTTTCACAGCACTCCGTGGCCCACTTAATTACCTACCAGAGCTTTACCTGATTAAGTTGATCTTCACCGGTAAACTCCCTCTCTCCCCAGAATATATAAAGAGTAGTTAGTGGAAACTAATCCCGGTGTCTACTAAAAGCTTCTATTCGTAGCTATGTATGATGAAGGAACCACTTCGTGGCATTCATTACAGGACAACTGCAGACATTCTTCAGGCAGTGTACCGCTCTCTTCCTTCACACCATAAACCCTTTAAGCGATTTTTTGAATTTTCCTTATCCGCATTAAAACTGCCACAGTGGAAATCACAAAACCTTCTAGAAATTGCCTCCTATTTTCAAGAAGAATATTTTCTTCCCGATCTCGTCAGCTAATGAATGCGCCCCCCCCCCACACACACAAAATAATAATAAAAAAAGGAAAGGAAAAAATCTACCGTTTTCTCTCTTTGTTATTTATGGTGTAATCATAATCGTATACAACCTCGAAGGGAAAGGAAAAACATCCTTTCTCTCTCCTACGTCTGTAATAAGACTAAATAGGTGACTTTGCCCCCTGGTAATTGATTGACATGACGGGGAGGGGAAAGGAAGAAAAAATGTTTTCAGGAGAATAAACCTCAAAACTGGGCTCGGGGTTGCCGATATGTTATTGGTTTAAGAACCCAAGATAACTCGGGATTGCCACTGTAAGGGTTAACTGATTGGACAGCATAAATGAAGTAGATGAAAATACAGTGTTGTCAAAATTAAACTTGGTGAACACACCACAAAAAAATTCGGAAAACATGCATTTCAGATGATCTCTCAATATTTAAAAGATATTAAAAAAAATTTAAAAATTGGCCGATAGGTGGAGTCAACGCTAGGCAAATCATTCCACCACGTGATCGATACGTTCCCCTTAGGTTTTTTTTTATGATTTTCACCATGCTTTCTATTCGAGGACACCTTCGAGAACCACCCAATCTCTATCACATCTGAGAGACAGCATTAACCGATAAGTTTTAGGGCAGGCGTCTTCCACTGTTCTCACACCACGGGCCACATTACACGTTTTAGAAACGCTCGTAGGCCAATAAGCTATACTACACACACGTTATCAAAGTGTTCGGTGGGCCATACGTTGAATGCGACGATACGCCTCCTCGACAAGCTTGCTAATAGGCAGAATTTCTGCTTAGGAAATTGCTAAATGGCATTAATTGCCAAAATTGCTGCGTGCAGAAAACACGGCTTTGTGAATGAAAAACATAACTGTTAAACAAGAGGAGCATATTTAACATTCACAGAATGATTTGTCGAGCTTAAGAACGTCACCTAACAATGAATTTCCGTACTATTCATTCTTTGGTCAGTGGTAAGCACGTAATCTGTGTCGGAATGCTCTGCCTCTTTAATAAAATCGTATGAGTTGAGGGCGTTTAATTTTAAAAACCCTGTACGTCGTTGCTACTATTATACAAAATCTTTTGTAGATTCGGGCTTACTATTGGACGATAATTTGTACCTTCAGCGAACTCTAATCATGTTGATATTATATTTTATTCGTCAGATTTCTGATAATGAAAGATCATGGAGGAAATGGTTCGAATCCGATGATCCGACGAACATTCACTTCTCGGATGTTTGCGAGAAATTGAGCGACTTCGATTCGTTAATATTGATAAGGAGCTGTTTCCCTGAAAAATTGATGCCTCAGGCTAAGGCATATGTAAAAAGTATGTAAGAAATTATAATTTAGTTAATTTATTGAATTATTTAATTGGCAAGTAATTGAATTAATTATCTCTTGCCTAATAGCATTTACATGTCAACGTAATTTGCAAGTTTTTTTTTCGGCTAAATATCTAGTATGTGCAGGTATTGAGTATTGTTTCCTCGAAGGTTCGCTGGGAAGCAAGTTCATCGAATATCCGATGTTAGATCTGGATCAGCTTTGCATGGAGTCTGATTGTAGAACTCCAATGGTATGTCTCTTGTCACCTGGCAGTGATCCCACTTCAGCGATCGCCAACTTGACTAAGAAGAAAGGAATCGGTAACTTGTACTCTCTACTCTGAATTAAAACACCACAGCCACTCCCCGACTTATGAACAGGTTCCGTTCTTTGTACCGTCTGTGAGGTTTTTCTTCATGTTTTTATGGCGTTTTACAACTTACCATAATGAAGAAAAACTAATTCACAGTCGTACCCAAATCACGCCTTCAGGGGTGGGGTGACTGGGGGTATACTATTTCTTTGATATATCGCCTTTCGAAGCGCTGTTTTCATATGATCCCACTGGAGATAATTAAGGACAAATTAAAAAAAAATAATAAATTTTGTTTTTATTACAAATATAAATTCGAGAAATTATTATTTTATGCCTACAATATGTAAATCTTTCTAGTCGAAGATGCCCATTTTGATATTAATCTCTTTAACTTGTTAAAAAGTTGGTCTGACCTTATGTGTAATTGCATGTGCCTGTAACGAATGTAAAGTTACCCCAATTCTTAAACATCTCAATGATTCTATAACCTCCTACCAATAATGATTTGATAACTTATCAGCCACAGTTAAAAAATTCAATCAAGATTGTAAGATGTAACCACAAAGCACTGTAAAGAAACTTTTGAGTTGTTTTCATGAAATCTGAGGACACAAGTTATTATAAAAGTAGGCGTAACAAAAGACGAGATCTTTTGAGAGACTTGAGCACAATTTTCAATCATGGAGGGTCACTCTTGAGGCTGGAACTGGAATGAATCATCTCTTTATTTCATACACAGCGGCTATGGCGTCGTGTAAAATAAAATAAAAAATGAGAGTATGCACCCAAGTCACACCCCTCATTACGCTACAGGGCGCGGTTGCCCAGGTCGAGAAGATGCTCGCCTAAAGTACCAAAGGATGTGTAGAGGTATCGCGAGTTGGATGCTCGGTTTTGTCCTTGTCAGAAACTTTCCTGACGCCGGGGTACAACAGCAACGGCGGTACGACAAAACAAAAAGATTACTACAGGCAAGAATCCCACACCGAGGGGTTAGCGCACCAACCTCTCGGTGAGTATAAAAGCTGTTGTTCGGAATCGGAAATAAATTGTAGGTCCCTTTCTAATTCGTCCTCGTGTGCAGAAAATGACTGTGGTCGACAAAAATGCTCATTACGGTACAACAGTAATTCAGTGACAGATAGCAAGTCAAAAACAATAACCTTACGTTGAATAAAAAAACGGAAACCAGAACGAACAACTAAATTTTTGTGCAATTATTTTCCCATACATATTATTTAGTAATGTCCCGTTATTATACGACATTTCCGATTAATCACGGTAGGAAAATTAATCGTAGAAAACGAGTAATTAGTTCCAAATTCGTATTTTACCTTTGGTCAGTCTTTTTTTTTCTGGGAAAAATGTAAGGTTTTCGAATTTGTGCGCGCCATCTAACACTGAATTAATTCATATTTATCAAGATAAGGGGCTAACTAATAACTAATTTACATTGATTTATTTTCAATTAACTTACAAGTCCTCGCGCATTGCAGATTTCGCTGCGGTTTCTATGGGACAGGGTCAAGAGGTGCACGCTAGAAAAGCCGTCCTGAACGCGATGACGGCGGGTCATTGGGCCATGCTGCAAAACTGTCATCTTAGTCTGGACTTTTGCGTAGAAATCTTGGAAATTTTCTCATCGCCGCCCATCACAGTCAAGGAATCGTTCAGGTTATGGATTACCACGGAAGAACACGAACAGTTTCCAATGAGCTTACTACAGGTAATGTTTAAAATTTTAACATACCGTGAATTAATATATTTTCTTTTCAAATTATCGACTTTGAATAAGAAACCTTATTTCCATATACATTGAAACCTGGATATAACAATATAAACAACAAGAAAAAATAGTGTTGTAAAGGGGTATTATATCTCAAGGATTATCGTCAGGCGACGCCAAAATATGCTGTTTTTGGTATCTCTTCTGAAATGGCATTGTTTCTACTATCATGAAATGCATTTATGAGTATTTCATGCGCAGCAAAAACTAATTGATCAGTTGATGGATAAAATTCAGTTAGTTGTTTCATTCTGTAATGTAGTTTACCGCACAGGAGTTAGCTTTACGGCATCTCCATTTCTGACCGCTCCTCCAACTCATGACCAAATTGATCAATTTGTTGTAAATAATTGCAGGTACCTTTATAATAAAATATTTGAGAAATTTAAAAAAAATGAATATTAATTTGGCGTGTTTTCTTCGTAATTATAATAATTACTAAACTTTCCAATATTAACCTTTTTTAATTAATATAAATTAATATAATTTAATTAAAATAATTATTAATTATGATTTAGGGGAAACAACATGTGTCAGGTGACAAAAAAAAATTAAGAAAAAATGTTTTTTTGATATTTAAAAAAAATAAAGTTATTTCTGCACATATGGTCATGGGAAAAAAATTTCCAGATCGCAAAGCCGGATAAAATTTCCAAAAATTTCATAATTGAAAAATCATAAAAAATTGAATTTCTTTGTGAACAAATTTTAAAAAACCCTATGGCACTCATTAGATCTTCCAATTTCAAAGAAAATGTTAATTTCATACAAAACTTTGTGTGAAAATTAATTGAAAAACAATTTTAAAACAAAGCATTGCGCAAAACAAAATCAACGTCAGTCAAACATGGATTACGCTTTTAAAGGGTAGATAATGCTATAGTACTGATGTTATTAGACTCTCTTAAAAGAACAAAAACTGTTTGGGGGAATTTCAAAACATATTGAAAGCAGAGATATCGTTTTATCAGTTTCGAAATGCCCTCAAAAAATATCATTATAAAAGGATTTATCGCGGTAAAAGATGTCGTATCGAGAGAAGTTAAACCTTAGACTACAGGCAATTCCGAATAGGATTTGAAAAAATATCATTGCATAGGGTTTTATCGTTGTATTGACCATCGTTGTAGCGAGGTTTCACTGCATATAATTAATTTTGTCTAATTCATCCAAGATATCCTTGAGATTCACGAACGAACCACCTCAAGGTATAAAGCCGAGCCTGAAACGTACCTTCTCGAGTTTTCCCGATGATATATTGGAGTACAGTGGCGCTACGCAGTGGCGACGGTTGCTGTACACGTTGGCTTTCTTCCACACCATCCTCCAGGAGCGTAAAAAGTTCGGCCCTCTCGGCTGGAATGTTCCCTACGACTTCGACCAGGCTGATCTCATGGCTTCCGTGAGGTTCCTGCAGAAGCATCTGGACGACTTGGATGACAAGAAGGTTATGGACTACGCATCACTTATATAACAATTATTATAGTATTTTTGTTGTTGTTCTCAACTTCTCGCGTGATGCGTAAAATATCGAGGATGCGTTGTTTTCTCTCTGTAGGGTATATGCTGGGGAACGATTCGCTTCATGCTGAACGAGATCCATTATGGCGGTCGCGTCACCGACGAGTACGACAAGCGACTGCTGACGGCCTACTGCGACGAAGTATTCACAGAGAGGGTCATATATGCCGACAGACTGTTCCACCACGAATACGGGATTCCAGAGCTGTATTCGTTGCAGCACTACGTCGACTACATCCAGCATCAACTGCCGGAAAATGATAATTCGGAGGTATTTGGCTTGCACAGGAATGCCGAAATCACGTACGTATCTCATTTATATTACAGTATTAGCTAATTCTCTGTCGTGAATAAAAAGAAATATTCTTAACAATGATAAACTACGGAAAGACGTGAGGATTGAAACAATAGTGAAAATATTAATTATTCAGTGATTATATGGATGGGTCAGCCATTTTGTCTCCAAGAGAAGCCTATTACGTATATTCATGTGAATTTCTGAAATTATCGGAAAATACGCAATCACGGATAATTTAGCCCCGATAGTTTCCTCAAAACCCCTTAAAGACCAGGAACGAGATGGCCTTGTGTAGTGTGGAGGAATAATACCATCGAGCACTTTCTCACTTCTTTTGGGATTCTTCATTGATAACCCTGTGTAAAAGAAAATTGCCGATTCTTTCTCTTTTCCTTTATGTTACTATTATATTTTTTATCTTCTCTCCGTCGCTACGACTTGACGATTTAAAAATGTAATATGACATTCACAGGGAAAGGGTTGTTGGGAGAGGGTGAAAGAACGAAACTTGCTATCCTTATCTGTTTTTTTCATTTCCGATGTGTAAACAATGACACCAGTTTTTAAGATTTATTTCTGCCAGTTCAACTGCATATTGCCAAAATTTGTTGGTGAAAGCCTGCTCGTAAATGGGTTAATACTCATAACCATAGGTTCCTTATGGATAATATTCTTTTCACGGTCCAATTGTAGAATTGCAAAATAAAAGAGTTGAACAAAATATAAATAAATTACTTGAAAAGTTTTAATCAAATTAATGCACAAACGCACCTCTGCACCGTTGGTAGACTACAACACAGTACTACTGTTATCATTTGGCAAAGCATGCACTTGTGGTGAAAGATCTCGATAGGAGCATGAAACTTTGTTTTAGTTCTTTTTCAGTCCAGTAGATCGCATTGTTATCGCATCACATTAACTGTACTGGACAATGTCCTCCATCGTACGAGAACATTCTCGCTGTTAGCCGTAGCTGGCTGTAGTTTCTGCTGCCGTTAATGGAAGACACCGATATTTTCGGGGGACCACGAGTAAAAGTGGGGTTCCATCGTTGCAGAATATCGGTAGTAGAATACATTATTCTGTAATATAATTAGGAAAATCGATTGTTTTGTAATATCACGAGGAAAATCCATTGTTGCAGAATGTCATCAGAAAAAAAAACTTTATATCGATACAATATATGTGTGTTATCGGATACGATCCTCATAAAATGCGTAGTTTTAAGAACCTTCCATTGAGAGAAAACAATATTTAGAGCTAAACATCGCTGATTATTATCAAGTATCGAAATTTCACTGAGTACAAATAATATCGCTAGAATAATGCACATTCGTACGGATGTCATCAAATACCATTTTTCAGAATTCATTGTTGTTCCACATTGTTCATTATCGCCGCAACGACTTATTTTTTTGACATCTTTACACGGACATTAAAATAAGAATTTAAAAAAAAAATCGTATAATTAAACGAGCTTATAGTTCAAATTCGTACATCACCCCACAGATCAGATTTCATACAACAACGACTGAACCGAGATCCCTGTAAACAATACAAAAAAGTAATAATAACCATGATAACAATAACAGTAATATAAGCCATAAAATAATAATTTTCGATACATTCCAAAAAAAAAACTCATTTCCTAAACCACATAATGTTAATAATAATTAAATCCCAGCTCATTAATATCCATACATTTTCACAAATATATAAACGATTCCAAAAAAAAACAATTATACCATTAATAATAAGCGAATAAACGTATTAAAAGCGAAAAAAAAGCCTATTGTTACTATATACAAATCCTTTCCAAAAAACAATTCTTTATAGTGAAATTTCCAAATCATTTCCCGCTTTTAATAGAATCCTCAAAGTAACTGGAAAATTTCTAGCATCAAAAACAAAGTAAATAAATTAAATAAATAAACAGCTACAAAAACAGGAGAAAAAAAAAAGGAAATAAATACTGGATATACATGTAATAATAGAAAAAAAATAGAACAATAAAAATAAGAAACTCATTCCGAGCCATTAAACTTGCTTTTCCCATGGCATTATTTTCCCAATAAAATACCATTTCGATAGTATTTATTTCTCTTAGCGTCTTTTATATAAAGGAAACATTTACCCTGTGTATTTTCATGCGGTCATTAGGCCTTCTCCAAAAAATATATATACTGTATGTATTTTTTTTTGGGGGTTATTTTTATCCTTTTGATGCTGACAGGTTATGCCCCAAGAGAACTATTTATTGAAGTCACTATTTTCTATTACCTTCCGTTAGTGTATTTTTATATAAATAGTGTCATTTTTTTGGAAAAATAAGAGCCACGACTTTGAGAGGGAGAGTATAAAATACGATTCCATGACATGTCTTGCTATTCTATATCATCTTAAAAACGTCTTCCCGATCCATAAAGTCTATTCTGTTTGAATTTTGAGGGGTTTTTTGTGTATTTTTTCTGAAGGAATTTGTGATTTTATTTTTGATAGAGCAACACTCGTGTTGGGGGTTATACAGGGTGTCCCATAAGTCCTGATGAAGCCTTTATCTCATCAAATGTTTGTGGTAGAGGATCGATTTCAATTTGGAAACTGCTCAAAATGTGTCAAGAAAGTCATCCTGTACCAGTTCTGAGAGTGAAAATACTGTGCGCAACAAAATAAAAAAAAAAAATATATATATTTTTTATTTTATTTTGTAGACACTGCCCTTAAAAATCATATTAGGAAGTTGTTGCCCTGTGTCTCCTGAGGAAACAAAAAAAATTCCATGTTTCCGAATGTAATTACGGGAAATAGACATTCCTGTAATTTCACTGAATTTATCAATTTCGCAAATTACATTCAAAAATATCAATTCCTTGAGTTTTTATGAACTTCAAAGTATTTACAAATTCATGGGAAATCCTAAGACACCCTGTAAATGACACACACCCCCTTTAATGAGATTGATTCCAGAATTTTTTGTGGTATCGTTGGAGTTTTGGATATCCGGATTATGAGCCAAATCAATATATTTTAGGTATCAAAGGGATTATGTGGAGACTATGCTAGATTCAATGGTAGTGATACCTCCGATGTCCTCGTTAGGAAATGACAACGTGGAGCAACATGTCCTATCGAAGATGGTTTCAGAAATGTTGCAAAACTTACCGGAAGACTTCGACGATATTCACGTGAGTGAATCCCAATTTCATGTATTTTTCTCATTGAAATACTCGTATAGTAACCTCTAAAATCTTGTGTGTGTGTGTGTGTGATCAACGTTGTTTCTTTAAAATACATTTTTACGCACTGCGATTACAAGTTAGCCTTCATTTTCTCACACTTCCTCACTTTCAGCACAATAATTGTAAATTTATTTGAAAATTGATTATATTCTTGTAAGTAAATCAGGAATCTCAATTCCCGTATTTTTTTCGATGAAACATTAAAACATTAATAATGAAAGTCTAAGTTTTTATTTGCACCCAATGTGAATATTACTAGTATCAGTTGCATGCAACTGAATAATTTCTCATTGAATTAGGGCAGTGGTGCACAACGTTTTCAGTCCACGGACCAGATATGCGGCATGTAAGCTGTCCACAGGCTAGAAACTTGTATATACAGGGTGTCCTGTAAGTGCTGATGCACCCTTCATCTCATCAACCACCTGGCGTAGAGATGATTCAAATTTAAAAAAAAAATGCTCAAAAAGTGTTTGAAAGTTACCCGGCACCAGTTTTTGAGAGTGAAAATACAGGGTGTAACAAAATAAAAAAAAAAATCTAAATTTTTATACCGTCCCCCTGTACTCTAACTTCCAATTAGAAACTTGCCTGTCTTTTCTGAGCTCAACAAAAAAGAAATCCCATGTTTTTAACTACAATATTCATTGAGATATTTTCATTCAAAAATGAGAAAAGTTGAGAAATGGCAGCAAAAACGCACGGATAACGCTCCTTTCCCTCATTTATGCTGTCCTTGCCCAACTTTTCTCCGATTTTTGTATTCGAATATACCTGCGAATATTGTAGTTAAATCATGTTGGACCCAGAAAAAAGACAGGGCAACAAGTGTCTAATTGGAAGTTGGAGGACAAAGTGACCATATAATATTTTTTGGGACACACTGTATGTGCACTCTCAAAACTGGTACAGAGTACGTTTTAAACGCATTTTGAGCATTTTTAAATTGAATTCATATCTCTACGATAGACGGTTGATGAGACAAAGGCCTCATTAGCACTTACAAGACACCCTGAATATAGGGAAGTTACCATATGGCCTATATTTTACGGGACATTCCTATAATTTTGGCCTTTTCTTATAAAATGTCTCGCTATATCTCTTATTTTCAACAAGACTTACTTAAATTTCTGGAAATCAAGAATTAAAATTATTCCCATGACTTATGAATTATATTATGATAATTATATGATCTATCATAATTAATTATAGTCAAAAAGTACATATATATACATCTCACATTTTTTTCATCTCGTTTTTTTTTGGTGAATTACATTTTTACCAATTGTGACTTGTATTGACCCTCTATTTCCCACCATTGGCGATTTTTCAGTATTTTTAGCGATAGACGGCGATTTTACTTGCCTTTGAAAAAAAATTTCTGGTTGTAATTAGCAACTTTACTTGCCTTTGACAATTTTTCTCTCTGTAAGGGCAACTTTAGTTGTCTTCGACAATTTCTCTGGCTGTAATTGTCAACTTACCTTCGACAATTTTTCTGGCTGCAATTGGCTTCTTCACTTGCCTAAATCAATTTGTCGGTTGAAATTCGCAACTTCACTTACATTTGAAAATTTTATTGTGATAATTGGCGATATCCCCGAATGAATCCCAATTTCCCCCCGTATTTTCATGAAGTTAAATATGGCTAAACTACACATTTATCGAGTTGAGCGTATTAACACTTTATACTTTTCTACTGGATCACCTTCCGTGGGCTGGATGAAATTCACTTGAGGTGCCGCATTTGGTTGCGGACCGGAGGATGGACACCCCTGAATTTATGGTCATTACCAAGTCTGTGTGCGAACTATAGGCTGAGAAACACTGGCTTGAAGCAACAAAAATGCACATCCCAATTTACTGGAGACGTTATTCAAGGCATTTCAATGTAACGACATTCTCACTAGAGAGGCCTTACTCATTGTAAACATTTTTTATGCTTAGGATTACAAAAATTTTAGGTAAGTTCTTGAATTACTCTATTGACACGATTGATGATTATTCGATAGAAAACATCGATGGTAAACGTCACCACCAACAAATTGAATCCGAGGGCATAGATGCATAATTCATGAAAAACACAAAACATGAAAATGAACAATCTTATTACAGGGTGATTATAAATTCATGGGAAAAACTTTAAGAGTTAATATAAGACTCCTAAACAAGCATTTTAGGTCGCACAATGTGCGATTGAATTGACAGAAGGTGTTTTTAGATTGTGCACAACAGCACTTTACCAGAAGCAAATATCATATTTTTCTGATAGATTTCCTGCAATAAGTGCAATCAACCATTCGAGAGTGCGGGGTGTTCTAATGTAGCAGGCCTCCTCACGGTGCAATCTAAGCTGGAATTACACTATAAAAGTTCTGTAAAAGTGCTTTTATAAAATTTGAAAAATGCACCCAATAAGCTCATCGGTGTACATTCGAGAGCGAATGTAACCAGTAATCTTATTGGTTGTTTTTCCTAGTTTTGCGAAAGATCTTTTATCAAACTTTTCTAGTGTAATCCCGGCTTGACGCGAATTCTACCAAACGTCGTTACCGTTTGATGACTGTTCGGCGCAGCATAACCTTGACGATCCTAGCACCAATGAAAAACAAACTACGATCTAATCCGAAGGTGCATATGCACCCTCGGATGGTTACTAACACATACCGCAGCGAATCCCTCGGGAAAATATGATACATTTGTCTTTGGTGAGTGCTGTTGAGCTCTCTCTAAAGACACCCTCTACCGCCTTTGATATTGTTATACGACCGCACATTCTATGATCGAAAATGCTTTGTTAGTTGTCTTATATTATCTCTTAAAGTTTGTCCCATGAATTTGGAATCATCCTGTATACCTCAGAGAGAGAGAGAGAGGAAACTGTTTCAAACTCTCTTACCATGATTTATCATGATCGCATTTCCTTAAGAAATACGGGAAAAGCATCACCGATTATTATTACTATGATATTATTATAATTATTGCTCGTCGGGGCACGACTAAGCCTCATCACACGCATATAAAACTTCACAAAAATCTCCATTATCGAACCGAATGTTTCTTGGAAAACAGTAGAAGATTGAACCTAGAACAGGGAAATAACAGAATATATACAAGAAAATGGGTAAGAAAATAATGGTAATAATAAATAAATAAATAAATAAAAAGTAGAAAAGGATCTCTCTCTCTCTCTGTGCTGCAGAAAAGTACAGAACAAAGCTAATGGAAGGTAAACCATCAACCTCATTAGCATATCTTGCGCATAGGGTTTTAATATTTACGACCACGTTAGCTTCGAGATAATTATTATACGCAAATGGGTTGAGATTCGAGCGTTGGTTATACACAGTCGGTGGAAAAGAAGTAGGAAAAGGGTATGTATATGTATGTATGTACGTACTGTGTGTGTGTATATATGTACGTGTATGTACGTTCCAAAGAGAGAGAGAGAGAGGGAGTTGGAATTATTTACAGAAACCTTAACTGTCTGTTCTCGAAAAGCTTCCTCCCTTTGCCATTGCTTTGCTTTTCTACCATCACCATCCCGCCATCCTCTTCTACAGTTCTCTTTCATTTCATATTTATAAAACGCGTTGCCAACCCCGAATTTATGAATTATGGATGAGATGGTTGGTAGAGGAAGTTAGAGAGAGAGAGGGAGAGATGGAGCTTCTCATTTTCAGAATTTTCTGGATAGAAAACCGAAACGCTGGAATTCGGATTGAAGAGGAGGATGGAGCAAAAGAGAGCGAGAGAGAAGATTCGGTCTTGATATTGACAAGAGATCGCCAGCAGGTCTGAATTCCTTAATACATGTATATGAGTAACAAATCGTATTACGCAATCTTATTGCTAATCATCTCTCCCAACGTAAATTAGGGCCTCAGTTGATGATGAGTGTTGCTCGGAATGGGAATTGTTTCCAAGTAAAGAGAGAGAGAGAGAGAGAGAGAGGAGAAACGGACAGAGGGGGGGGGGAGAAATTCATCGCTGATTAATTAATCACCAGTGTATAATTGTTCCTCGCGTACACTAATTGAATATCAAACAAATTCAGTCTTTTCTCCCCCTGCAAAATGCGTTTATGGCACGTCCCCAACACGTTTTTCTTCACCCTCTTCGGTGCATTGTTTGTTACTGTTATTAAGTTTGTTTTATTGTTGAGATGTAATGAGTTGTATTGGACATGGAATGAGTCATGAATAAATTACAGGTGAGAGCAAAAAAAGGGGGGATATGATCCCTTGAGACGTGGGGGAGACTGTTACATGTCAGAAGAGTTTTGAATTGTTATTGTTTTCTATTTATGTGTAAAAGCTCTGTGATATATGTAATTCGATTAGTGTTGTCCAAAATGTTTCAAAGATGTCTCATTAGCGTCTCTAATGTGTAGTTGACATTGCTGGGGATGTCTTACATTGTTACTTGTCTAGATTCCATCGAAAATAACGCAAACGTATTAGTTTATTATCTAAGATATTATCAACCTTTTGGCGAGCGCGGGTCACTTTATTCGTTTGAAAACGGTTAACGGGCCATTTAAGTGATATGGGAAATGTGTCGCGTGTCGTTTTAGTGATCTGGAAATGTGAAGTGGGTCACTTCAATGATCTGGAAATGTGTCGTGGGTCACTTAAGTGATCTAAAATACGGGTTTCCAACTGGTGTTCCGTGACAGTTTTGTTGGGGTTCCGCATGATCAAACGCCACGGAACCATTAAAAACCCCGGATCTCGGAGAACTTGTAAAGAAGAAAACTTTCTCATATTCTCGCAAAACTGTTCTTTGTTTTGAATTTAATGACGTAGCGTCGTTTAAAAAAATCCAGACCACTCTGAGAACAAATCTAAACTGATGGAATGTGGAAGCATGTGAGTGACTGAAACAGTGTCCAAGTATGTGAGTGACCAAAAGAATGACCTGGCGAGCAAGTAACGAAAACAGTGACCTAGAGGGTGTGAAAGCATGTGAATGAACGACCGAAAGATAGTGAAGCAGAAACATATTTACGGTGTGGGAGAAGGGGGAGGCTAAGGAGGCTATAGTCCGGGTTGGCTAATATGGAGGAATGAGTAGTAAAGAAAGGTGGCCTAGAATGGATAAGTGGCCATTTTTTTGTAAAAAATTTGTCTAGTCCACAGGCCACAAAACGGTAATTCCACCTCGGAAGGTTGGCTCCGGGTGAAGCCGTCATCTGAGGGCACTAAAATTATGTGGTTCTTGTCAGTTGCTCGAATTTCCACGGGGGAAAAATGAGGCATTTCCGAAGCGACACATGCTATTTATCATAGCATCTGATCCCATTGTCGTGGGATGACCCTATGCACCAGAGTAGGCCCTTCGAGCAGTGCTTGGCGAGCCCATGTGTTAAAACAGCCGTGGAGTAGTTTATTAAAGAATCGGGCAATATCTTCCTTCATCAATTCAGAAGCAAACAAAATGAGTGAAATAACACTCAATGCTTGATGATTAATAAATACCCTTCGTTATATAGAAAGCGCCGAAAATGTGGTTACAATAACTCAATTAGATGACAGGGATCCAACCTCTTGAGTCCCAACCATGAGTTCAATTGGGCACGCCACGGACCCATGCCCCCTTCCCCATCCTGCAGTAGGGCCCCCTTAACTGAGATATATGGTGGGCGGACAGGTTAGACGGGCCTCGGGCTGGAGCCCTGCTACCCCCCTTGTAGAGACCATGCGTTGACCTCAGTTTAGTAGGTGGTCCACGATAACATGTAGCAGAATGATTTTATGAGAATAAATATGTATATTAAGAGCAAAGACATACGCATGGGGGTAAATAGGGGGACCATGCCACCCCCCACTCCTTCGCCGACAAAAAATTTTATTTGTTAAAATAAGCTATTTTAACAAATTTCTGTTGATTTTAATGCTTTTTGAATGGTGATAACTCACAATTTCTTGGGAAGGTAATTTTTGTATCCAAGCTTTTTATGTCCTCCCTATGAAAAGTGTATCCTGCGTACGCCCCTGATCCAGATGTGGTGCCTGAGCCCTCTTTCATTTTTTTAAGGGGGCTATAAAGCTGTTGAGACGGCAGTGGCGATAAATTTTTTTGGAAAGATATTCAAACATTTGTTTGAGTTCAGTATCGAACAGCTTCATTATCACCAAAGGTTCCGTTGAACAGCCTAATATCCATCAAGGGTTCCGCGAGAAACTCTACGGTGGGAACCCTTGATCTGCAAATGCGAAGCAGGTCGCTTAAGTGATATGGAAAAGTGCCGCGGATAACTTAAGTGATCTGGAAATGAGTAAAATTACATCACAGAAATTTTTCACATGCTGAAAACAAAAACAATTTGAAATTCTTCTAATCCCCACGTAACAGAATCTCCCATATTTCTCAAAGGATCATCCCTTTTGTGCTCGTACTTCTAATTAATTCATAACATTCCATGTCGAATATAACTCTTTACAACTCAACAATAAAATAATATTAACAATTTGCAAATCTAAAAAAAAGTAGAGAGAAAGAAATTCATCGTTGATTAATTAATCACCAGTGTATAATTGTTCCTCGCGTACACTAATTGAATATCAAACAGATTCAGTCTTTTCTTCCCCCACCAAAATTCGTTTATAACAAGTCCTCAATATGTTTTTCTTCAAACCCCCCCCCTCCCCCACCCACTTTCCGTACATTGTTTGATGCTATTGTTAAGTTTATTTTATTGTTGAGTTGCAAAATTAGTAGAATCCGACATGTAACGAGGCATGAATAAATTACCGGTACAATAAAAAAGAGGGGGTTGATCTCTTGTGACCTGAGGTATACAGTTACGAATCAGAGAGAATTATTTTTTTCTTGATCTGAAAAATCGCTGTTGTAATGTATGTATTTCGATAAGTAATGTGTGAAATATGTTTTGGTGATGCTTCCTCAGTGTCTCATATATGAAGTTGATATCGCTAGGGATGTCTTCCTTTGCAACAGATACAGAAAATTGGCTGGCATCAGGGCCACAAGATGGCGACGCATATGTAGATCTACATATACGTCCCCATCTGGCGTCCCTGATATCATTTGCGAGCTAATAGCTGAATTTTTCCCACCGTCCATTGCACTGAGCCATTCAGTATATACATACGCTGGGGGGGGGGGGGATTCAGTCTTCATAGCTTAGTTGGTAGAAAACTCATCCGGCAAATGTAAGACCGAGGTTCGAGTCTCCGTGAGGGCAGAGATGAGTTTTCCTTCCCGAAACACCGATATAACTTCATTCAACCAGTTTTGCGTATCTGTTGTATTAACGGTGAGAGTGGCGCGTTTCTACATTCGCCTTCCTTTGTCGCTTGTCTAAATTTCTTCGAAAGAAGGAAGCTAAAGTATTTAGTTTTTTTTATTATAATTCTACAGCAAGGGTGCGGGGTCACTTCATTGGTTTGAAAACAAGTAACGAGTCACTTAAGCGCTGCAGAAATGTGCCGCTAGTCACTTGAGTGACCTGGAAATTAGCCGCGGGTGACGTAAGGGATTTGGAAATGTGAAGCGTGTCACTTAAATCATATAAGTTGCCGTGGCTGACAAACTTTTCGCTCCAGGTGTACACTTCGCTTTAACGGATTTAAAAATGGCTTTTAATGGCTCTTTTTTCAGGATAAGAACCAAAAGAGGTAATTAACTTGAAGAAGTACACATATGTGTACCAAACTCCAATGGCCCTGTGAAAGATATCAAACAAAATTAGTTAAATAATAATTTTTTTTTCTTTTAACACGCATATTGACATACAAAAAAAAACAAATTAATCAAAAAAAAAATTATAGCCAGTTATGGCTCAGGTATGAAGAAGATGACAGATCAGGAAACGTCAAGCTGGTCAATTTTAAGAGATTTGGAAATGTGCCGCTGCTCGATTAAATTATATGGAAAAGTGCGAGAATAATATAATTCATCAACTCCAAATTAACACAAATATTTGGTATTATTTCAAATTATCATTGCTTCTAATTATTTATCAATTAAAAGTTTCCATTAATTTTTCTGTTGATTGACCCGGTCCTTTTGTCAGGACCGTTTCAATTTTGAGCCAGGTCCGCCTAGACGATGCCCACGTTAGCTCTGGTGTCATTCTACATGGAATTCCATTTATTTCACCTCTCTCGTACAGTCCCTGGTCTTCACCATGCAGCTGCGAGAAGTGGTACACTCGGCATGGCGCATCTCCCGTACCTGCAGTCGCGACTAAGCGTTCACGCAGAAAGTGGTCTTTTTCAGTACTTTTCCAGCTCACCAATAACTTGTCTTTCCAGTTCCCACGATTGTTCCTGGCACTCTTCTGGATCTCCTTTAATTCCGCCGCCGAGTCTTCCGCAACATCACCGCGGACCCATCGCCGTTCTCGTCTCGAAGCTTGATGAGCTGCTATTTTCATGGCGTAGACAAGGGCACTTTTCCCGTTCTTCTACTCGCCCAAGTGCAACGCGTGCTGGATGTCGGGGTCCTTGACGGAGTAGACGAAGCACTGCAGGATCGGTCTATTTCTGATGTCCAGCGGGCAATCGGGATACGCCAAGAGCGGAAGAATTTCAATGTCCATACCCAGTTCTTGCAACGCTTCACCAGTCTTCTGCTGCCTGGTCTTAAGTTGAATTAATTTCTATGAGAGATCTTTTAAGGTGTCAACTATTCTGTCCACTCTGGTTTCATCGATCGACAGCGATGTCTGCCTTCACTCCGGCAATCGATGTGGCGATTTCCTCTTTCTTTCCGGATATTTTTGC
The DNA here is from genome assembly GCF_987345545.1 of Pholcus phalangioides. Lineage (NCBI taxonomy): Eukaryota > Metazoa > Arthropoda > Arachnida > Araneae > Pholcidae > Pholcus > Pholcus phalangioides. Next base: position 5,932,085 of record NW_028301606.1, read on the forward strand.
TTTGACATCTGAGCTTGTCGACTCGATCTTATCATTCACGGCTGCAACGTCTCTTGAGTTCAGTGATGAACGTGTTAACAGTGGCGGCAGATTTGTTCATCTCTTCTACGATGCCGGATTTTTTCTGGCCCATAATGTTCATCAACTGGTTCAGGTGTTCTCGCATCTCGTCCAGCTTGTCTTAAGTTGAATTTATTTCTTGGGAGAGTTGTTTTACGGTGTCAACTATTCCGTCGTTGCGACTTTACCGTCTACCTCACGAAAAAGAAGAAGCGAGTTGCTTCAGAGTATCAGATTGAAACATCCTCCAGTAGTGACAGCACGTAACGAACGATTCGAGCGGCTGCAGCCGAGGTTGAGCAACGCCATCTGTTATGCATCTCTATGTTGTGAGGTGAGCGAAATTTTTTATGAATCGGTACATGCAGGAACGTGTTGTGTTCTTGTGCATATGCGTTGCCTTAACTTGATGATGTTGTCGAGGATTTGTGTTCCGCAGTTTGAAGTAAAGATGGTAAAGGCGCTACAGTTTTCATGCCATGCGAGTATCATGTTGGAGGGTGGCCTGCTCTCTGCAGAGAATCTTTTTCAAATGGAAGACCGGCTCGCATTGGCCCATTGAAGTTTGAAATTCGCAAAAAACCAGATTCAGCGGTTGACCATCTGCTAATACCCCACCATTCTGCAATGACACGTGCTGCATATGAATCCTGGCGGTACCAGAATAAACGGAATGAGCATAATCTATGATTGTTTCAATCGTGATTTCTTTGCATATAGGTATATGCCTATTTCTTATGAATCAGGGGGATCTGGTGAAACTTCGGAGTCCGTTTTGGTAACGTTCAAGAGCAATAATACATTTCACGCCACTTAATCTGATTATATCGGGATTCGGGGTTTCTGATAACAATAACCAATTGATAATTATATGCAAAAAATCCTGGTTGTGTGTATGGTGACCATATGTCCCTTTTGGTTGAACGGGGAAGATGGTAACAGGACGTTAGAGCCTACGTGAAACATTATCAGAGAAAAAAAAATGATGATTGAGGAAAACTGTCCATCTCGTCTGTGAGAGAATGTGTTTGGTTACAGATGATATTGTTGTGACGTTGTCGTCTGCTTTTTTTTTGTCAGTCTATGTAATTGTCACACGCTTTTCGTTAGTGTAAGTTTGTGAGTGAGACGAGGTAGACGTGTCTTGAGGAGCTGCGAGTTCGTCGTTCTTTATTTTGTGTTTATTAAAGTTTTTTATAATTATTTTTAATTGATATCGACTCGCTGTGCTTAATGGACTTCACAGGACAATTCATGTTTTCTTTCCAACAACAGGTTCCAAAATGTTATAAATAGAACTTTTTTCGATTATTCTAAAACCGATTATTTTTCCCCTTTGAACTAAAATCTTTTTTTTATGCTCCAGGTTCGAACCTCGTTGATGGCACAGTGGTGGTTTTATGCGGTTTTCCAGCTTTGACGCACAAATGCGAGCCGGTCCCCAATTTGAAAAAGTCTCTCAGGTAGACCTACAACACGATACTGATATAACATGAACATTTCAAGCATTTCCATCTTTATTTCAGAAAATGAAAGACGGATGGCAGCATGAACACGAAAACAAGCGCAGCTCGGCAACATAAATACGTTAGGGTAACATATACACTCAGAATACTGTACACATTCCGGCATGTACTGATTCGTTAGAAATTCCGTAGAGGAACGTGTACGACGCGCATGTACGGTTAAGTAGTAGTAGTACGTTACATAGGTTCCCTTGTGAGAGTCTTCTAGCCGTGGAGCTGTAAATGTGGTTAGTTAAAAGAAACTGGCCAAGAACTGAGTAAAAAAGTACTTTTTATTTTACCTTTACGCATTCTACCATTGACAAAAACCAGTGCTACATGTGTGGATCATAAGAGCTAATTATGGCCCAATATGGACATTTTGAACACAGTACGGAAATTTTTATGAATAAAGGTGCCTTCTAACCTCCTCACGCAAATCGAAAAACTTATAGAACAACTTATAGAGGAAAATGAGTTTGGTTCAACCTTAGTTTCAAAATATGCAAAAAGAAGAAAATTGCTAACATAAACCGAAGTCCTGATCACAATAAACGCATTTTTCCTCATGTTATGATATTGCAGTTCCGTACTTAGTGAAAGTGATAACAATTCACGAATGATAACATTGTCCGAGATTTTAATAAGCGCCGTCTACTGTATTAGGATTTCTAGCATACATAAACAGGCAGGAGCTGCATAAAGTAATGTAGGACGTATGATCAATTTATACAAAATTATATAGTTGTTGATAGAAAGGGCCGCATTACGCCTGCAAATTTTGTTAAAGACCCCTCGCGCTCTTGTTTGGCTTTTTTAATAACTTCGGGACAATGATGGGCAAACGAAAGACATTTGCCGAAAATTACACCAGGGTACTTTATGTGTATCAGATGGATGAATAATTTGGGGGGATATAATGGTGGACGTGTGTAATAATTCATAGATGAATAATGTTTCTTTGCACATTTATAAATGCATCTGGGGAAGCTCAACTTTTTTCAGTTGCCCACATAATAACAGTTCTTGTAGCATTTAATTGGGCCCAACTTCGAAGACACCACTTTTCAAAACACTCTTCTCTTTACCTACGTAAAATCCCTTTATCCCCAATAACATATTCCAAAATTCCTTCCTAAGAAATCAATTAACAAATTAATTAATTCTAAAATATTCCTATCACAAACCATTTTTCCTAATAACTCGAATCACAAAACCATTCGATATCAACACACGAAAATTTTCAATTTCAATACGAATAATTTCTGGTATCTACGTGCATGTTTTCGAGGATATATATACTACGCGTTTTATGACGCATTTCGGATCGTGTTTTGTACATACACAATATGCATATAAATATACGTGTGCATAATATTATCTGTAATAAAACCACTAAACGAACTTTTCGATTCAGTTTTCCAAACAGAGAGTCATGAGTGATGATAAGCACTTAAAATTCCTCGAGATCTTCGTCATCATTAACTTAGCAATTCAAATATTCCAGTTTTCGGAGGGAAAACCAGACAATAACAGAGAAATCTTATTTCTTGTAGAAGGATGAGAGAGGAGTTGTAGAGAGAGGCCTCTCTCTCTCTCTCGAATATCTCCACCAAGCCATAACACATTTCCTCCTTTCAATTCACTTTTCTCCTATAAACTTCACTATTTTCTCCTACTCGTTTCTCACACACACACACACACACACACAACATTCGTAAGTCTCCATCTTCTAGGACGACCCCCAGTTCTCTCCCCCCACCACGTATAGTTTTAAATTGTCCCTTCTGGGGGTTTTAAATTTTCAATAATGGAAGTTATTCCCGAAATGAAAGTACATTAATAAACGCCCGTGGAAAAGAGGAGCGATCGGAGGAGCTTGGGTTTGCCAGGGTGGCCATGTATGTACGTGAGAAACTTAATGTCGGGAAATGGAAAAGGTGGCTGAAGTGGTGGGTTTTGGGACGATGTTAGTAATGGAAGAAGATAGTCCATTTGGAGTGTGCACACATACACATGCATACGAGCTTCCCTCCGTCACCATGTAAATGGAATATGCTTGTATAAGGCGAAGGGAAGGCCATTACGGCTCATTAACTTTCGTTTATTCAGTTGCAAATGAGAAGTCGTTCGGAAGGCGATTTATTTTAAACGGGTTTTCCAGAATTTTCCTCTTTCTGGATAGTGGTGGTGGTAGTGGTGGAGCCGCCTTCGGGTCACCTTCCACCTACATATACTTATACGCAGGCATACATACGAGTACTATCAGAGCTGTTCCGGAGTCGAAACAAAAGACTACATACATACTAACTGCATAGATTGATGGAGAAAGATGGAGTTTTAGTTCACACACACACACATCGACAGAGAGTGTGTGTGTGTTCTCTCTCCTCCCCCACAAAATTCAAATAGATGCATCTTAACTTATAAGTAACATTACCGCCCACCCCTTCTTCACGTTGAAATCTTGTAAACGAGACTTGTAGTTCTCTCTGGTTGTATGCGTGAAGCGAGTCTCTGTTTCTTGATTGGATGAATCACTTGCGTGTTTCCACTTGATTTTTTAATGGAGGGACTGGGTATAAATTCACACAAATGGTGGTAGTATCATATTCGAGGCAATCATTGATCTTCTTATTGCAGCGTTTATCAACCTTTTTTTACCCTTGCGGAACCCTTGGAATAATCTACATGCTGAGAGAAGCCATAAAGCAACGCTACATGATCTAGAAAAGCTCTTGAAGTAATATGAGCGTTGCAAATATCTAATAAATCCTTGATATATTGCATTCTTATTCTACCACAGGGCCTTTGAAATGCCGTGCATCTTCAAGAGCAGTGATTCTTAACCTTTTCCCTCATTTTCTTCTTGTGGCCCCCGCCCAATCTAAGGGTTACCAAACACCTCAAAAGGAAGACCTTTTTTACTTATTGAACTAAATGTCTTTGAATTTATAGCGAACAAAAATTTTATAAATTACATCAGTTTTCAGATCCTGTGTTAGAGTTCAGTGAGCTTCTCTCTTGTTCTGATTCTGTGGCCGTCTCAATATCACGGGTCTCTGGGCAAAGTGATTTTCATTTCATTCCGTGCACCGCCCAGGCTCTATCGACCATTGTCAATTTTAGCCATTGCCCCGGATGAGGGGGCTGGGCGATGTTGGGTACTTTATTATGCATGGGCAAAGTGATTTCGAAAGACCTCCGAAACTTTGCTGCAAGCTACTGTTAAATACTTATTCATTCTCGAAAATCATAGTAACTAATCTCATCACGTGGCCTTCCATGTCCTACCTGGATAGGCCCATGCACTGAGATAGCTCTCTTTCAATCGGCAACTCTGCAGGGTCTGAAAGTAACCACACTTGTTCCCATCATATTTAATTTCACTTGAAAGCTTTGTTCCTTTAGCGTATATCAAATTTTTTTTCACGGCACTCCCTATAAGCATCCGTCATGGCTCTTCTTCTTGATTTTCACTTGTGGCCTCTTCAGAATATCCCCGAACCAAAAGTAGCCCACACGGCCCCTGGTTGAGAACCGCTATTCTAGAGTGGCCTTGAAAGAACATCATTATTCAAAAGGGGTGCTCCAGGTTAAATATATGACCTAGCTAGGTACCACACTATGGGACCAAGTATGGCCACGTTTTCCAGAAAAGTATTCGATTTTTTTTTTTTTTTGATAAACATCAAGGCGTTCGTGTACTTAGAAATACCTGGGAGCATTGCTTATTTTTGAAAAGTATGTAACTTTAGGCTTCCATGAACTCCAGTTGAAAAACGCTGACTTGATGCGATACATCTTACCGTCAAGGTTACAATGTTCATTGAGTGCATGCTGGTATAAAATTTAAAATAGAGATATTATTCATCCAGTTTTATTTGTATGTCACAGGTTCAGGAAGCTCTGGCTAAAATGGGACCAGTCGAACCAATGACGATTTTTCTGAAGCAAGAGATACAGAGGATAACACAAGTGTTGGCATTAGTGAAATCGACTCTGACGGAACTTCTTTTGGCTATCGATGGTACCATCGTGATGAGCGAACCTCTATCGGACGTGTCTGAAGCCATCTACAACGCTAGGGTCCCTACCATATGGAAGAAGGTAGGAAATCAAACAACCTTTCGGATTAGTACCCGTCATAAGATAACTTGCCAAAGACATCATTTGTCACGAAGCTCCATGAACTAAGGAAATTTTGAAAAGAAGGTTTAGCGTTTTGAAGTCTTAGATTATTCCGTGCCATAAAATAATATGAGCAAGTTAGCAAGTAATTAACATTTATTCAATTAACTTGAGAGTGAAATTGCACGCGACCGACGGTTACAACAACAAGAAGAATCTAAAATATTATACTGTTGCATGAGAATATCGGACAGAAACGCCAGTGCGTGAGACGATTGTTTAACCGGAGAGGGCGCGCGCGTCACAACAGCAATTTCGAGGAATATTGCGTCCCCATAAGGGTTTACCATTTTTAGATGTCTATAGCCGTAATTATCCATAAAGATACATTTTGGAACGTCCCAGTGAATAAGGGGGGTGGATTAGGAAAAAAATTCTACAAACAGTACAAATATAATTCAATCATGTCGGATCACTCACTTCACTTCTGAAATATAGATGGCGGCACTGAAAAATCAAACACAACGAACATTCCATTCCAACACTACATACACACTCAAAAAGACTGCTAGGTATACACAGACAGTTATACTTCCGGCACAATTCAATTGGTAGTAAATCGTCCACACATGGTGATAGACTTGAGTTGTGCTCGGTTTGAAAGAAAGGAAAAAAGTTCCAAACTCACCCCTTGGACGTTGCGAATGGTAGCGCAGATGCGAATTTCGATCCATATAAAACCAGTATTTTAAGTAACCACACCAAGAATATCCAGTCGGCCCCCGCTTAATCATATAGCAACGAGTCCTCCTCCTTCTAACCAGATCATGGCCCGCTGCTCTGCCTCAATGGGGAGATTCCAGCAGGTGGTCGAAAACCTGGGCCATGCTGAGAAATGCGCATGTATGTGTCGCGAATCTATCGTGAAGCTGACTATAGTGCTGTCATCTTCCATCAATTTTTCAAACTGTGAGTGAAGGGGAATTATTGAAGAATTGAATCGTTGTGTAAGCCTGTTGCTCGCTGTGGTGAGGCATTTTAATGGGTAGATCGACTCCCATTCACGCTCATTCGAATAAACCAGACATCAGAAATGAAATGAAAATTGTATTTACATGATCGCAATTGATTAGTGAAGTTAGAGCCCTCTATTGGCTCAATAGAGAACAAAATTGGCATAAATAAATGCACGTATTAAAGACAACTTGAATACTGGGAGGCCAGTACCTACTCACAAGTATATTTATCTTAACCTAGTGTAAGATATTTTCCATTAATACCAAAAATGTTTTGTTCTATAAAAATATTATGTGTACAGTGGTTGGTGTGTATTAACAGTTGACATATGGAACTTAATATTGAACAGACCGAATTCGCCCCTTTGTGTACAAGGTAATCGACACAATTAAAAACTTACCGTGAATTTTTGTTGTAATTATATTTTTACCCTTTAATTGACAAGCATTGAAATATTCAGAGGACAAAAATTTTGAGGGGTTATATATTAAGCAAATGAAGTACCCAGAATGTTATTGCCTGACAAAAAACAATTATTCTCAATATTTAAAAATATATATGTATGGGATGTTGCACATCAGGGATGTTCACTGTATTCAGGATTGCCCTTATCAAACGCGAGAGTCAGCGCAAAAATAATTTCGGGGCTCCTCAGCCCAGATTCAATATATATTGTAGGGGACCGGAATCGGCATACAAAGATTTATGCATTGTCACAAATATACAGGAATGCTGAAAAATATCGACTTACCAATAAAAATTCAGATTCAAAAAGAAAAAAATTCCAGAATCGATGGAAATTCAAAATTAATGACAATTAAAATCCAAAAGTTAATGAGAGGAAAAATCTCAAAATTAATGAGAGGAAAAATCTCAAAATTAATGAGAGGAAAAATCTCAAAATTAATGAGAGGAAAAATCTCAAAATTAATGAGAGAAAAAATCACAGGATTAATGAGAGAGAGAAAAACACAGAATTAATGGGAGAAAAAATACCCAAAATTTATGAAAATTCAGAACTAATGAGAAAAATAGTTACATAATCGATAGAAATTCAAAATTAATGAGAGAAAGCACGAAACATAAAAATTCCAGAGTTGAAATGAGAGGGAAAACCCCCAGAAATTATGAAAATTCCGAATTAATGAGAGAAATAGTTCAGAGAAATGGGATGACAATTCCAGAATGGTTAAGGTTTGAATAGTACGTATAAACATTCCATTAATTTTTTGCCAACTTACTTTTCTATCACTGTTAAAAAATGCCTAACAATATGACCCCGTCCAGCTTACGAATTGTATTTCCCTCCAGAATGCAAGGGTTGAAAATCGTTCTTGCGTGGCTTCTCAATGCACCTGACGCTCGCTATAACGACCCTTATAGCGAACATTTCATTACAAAGATCGGCCCCAAATGTTTTATAGAACGACTATTATATATGTCTTACTTTCGATATAACGACCCTCCCAATATAATGTCTGTTCGCCGGGACGATGGGGGTCGTTATATCGAGCGTCGACTTTATAAAGGAGACAGGTGCATCTTTGAGCCATTCTGCTGGTAATTATAGAAACTTTATAAACAGTTCGCAAGTAAAAATCGAATGTTCAGGAGTATCTGCCTTGATTTGAAAAATATAAGAAACTCATGTTGCCTTTTTGAGAGCAACGCGGCTAAATAAAGGGTCGATAACACCTCCTTAAGCGAATAAAAACAGAATTAAGTAACTTCTGGAGTATTACAACCATCCCTAAAATTCCGTCTGGTTTCATGGCTATAGACTGCTTAATACAGAAATCATTTTATAGACACCCTGTATTCATGCCACTTTCATGAAATTTGATTTCCATTAAAGTAGATATTTCACTATTTATCGAATACCAGATAAAACGTCTATTCGAAACTGTCCAAGATATCTGGAAAAAGATTTGAATGAGAGCTATTGGATTATCGGAAACGAGTCATACTTTCGGACATTCCTTCAAAGAAAAACTGTGTCGAAAAGTATTTTTTCAGTGTTTCTTTTCCTTCCTCTTCCAGTGTTTCTTATTATCCTTCCTTCAGTGAATATATATTTGGAAAATCAAATATGTTAGTTCTTTTTTTTCCCCTCCAATTCTATTATTGCTGTAACAGTCAATATTTAAAGTATATGCAAGCGCATATTTCCTTTATACCCTTTTTCCCTTTCCAAGCCGAATAGCCTTCCTTTTTGACGTCAATGCCCGTTCCAAGATAACTTTTTTTTGTTCCTGAGAATTGATTTAAATATAATATCTGAGAGGAAATTTGAAAATAGAGAAATTTATACCTCTCTCTCCCCTCTCTCTGTGTTCACTGTAATTAACATACACGGATTGCAGTCGAAGATATTTTATTATTCTTCATAATAATCGTGGAAAATTTTTGAACATCCATTATCGTGTATTTTTAGGGTATTTTGGTATCAATTATTTATCATTCGAATGAAAAAAACCTTAAATAGTGTTTATCTATTGCTTATTTTAAATTTTCGACTTTTGTCGATAGGATGACAAAAGAACCGGGAGTTCCATCATCTTACTTTTGGCATCATTTTTGGCGATAATTTCTGATTTCTCGTATTTAAAATCCCTATTTCCGTTTTTTTCTCTCGTAAATATGGTTAGTACAATTAAGAATGATACTCGGTGACGAGAAGCAGAGGAGTACGCAGGGGGGGGGGTGGGGGAAGGGGGCTAGTGCCCCCTCTCCCTCCAAGCCGACCAAAAATTAGATTGTTTTTCACATTTCTGTGAAAAATTAAAATATCGTAGGAGAAAAAACTTTTTACATAGTGTTTTGACCAATCTCTGTTAACTTAAATGCTTTTTGAAGAGTGATAATTCCAAATTTCTGGAGAAAATTTTCGTGCTTTTTGGGGAGGCTTTTGTGCCCCCCCCCCTTCGATCCTACGTACGCTACTGACCAAAAACCCCGTATTTTACGGAACGAACCATTATTTTTTCTTCAGCCTATCGCCGTCCTCTAGATTACTGTTTCTCGACCGCCGTGTCCTGATATTAGTGAAACTGGGCCGTGAGTAATTCAGTTTCATTTTTTTTTTCAATTTACTGCTCATCAGTCATGTGCCATCCACTCGCATGAAGAAATCCACTGGTTGATTTCAAAGGTTGGTTGAGAACCACTGCTCTAGATCCGCTTATGCCCAGCGCTCTTGTAGCATGGTTGCAGGTCATCATTATCATCGATGAATTTCGATCAGGATTCGGCACTTTAGTTACTCGGAAAAGAAGTTTTCTGTTCTTATAAACTTAGTTAATGTAATTCACACCGATACGCAGTTGGCGTTGAAAACACGGTTCTGATGCCTCCTGAACTGAGGGGGCGGGTAAGACCCTTTCTGTCATCAACATCGGATGATGAACTTTCCGCCCTATTACCTCGTTATGCACACATCCAATCTTTTATGCATTATACTAAGTTATACAGGCTGTAAAAAATTGTTTACAGAGCAGGTATTTCTGCAACCGTTGACTTTAGAAACTTGCACTTTGAATCAGAAAATGTTTTCAAATGATGTGCAGTTACTTAAAATATCAAAATTTGTTCAAGGGGTCGTATATATAAAACATAAAATAATTAAATTTTTATAGTCCCCGTGTGCCAAAAGTTAAATAATTGTAGATCCCGCTCTAAGAAGTTATTTGCAAAAAAATTCCTATTTTTAAATGCGATGTTCATTCAGATATTAAATATATGAAATCAGTATGTTTGGAAATTTATCACTGTGTTGGCAAGTTTTTGTTGACTCACAAAAGTTGAAATTTTTAGGCGCTGTACACAAATAGAACGAACTCAACCATTTTGTTGTTTTTCATTTAACCATAAATACAAATACAGTTTTTGACAATTATTTTAACAATTACAGAAATTTTACAACTTTCGACGCAATTTGTGTGGTTGACAAATTGCGAAACCACGCACTCGATCATTGGCGATGAATGCTGAAAACGTCGAAGTCAAATATCTCCGTTAATGTTGCATTCAAAAATATGCAATTTTTCGTAAATGATTTCTCAATCTATCGTTACTTTTTTGTGAATACGAGACCTTTGAGAATTCGAAACATTTTGGTGAACCGCACGTCATTTGAAAGCTTTTTGGGATTTGAAAGTATGTCTCTAACGTCAACGGTTATAGAAATATCCACTGTTCAAAACAATTCGGGGCAGTCTACATATTGTCCATAAATTTGAAAATTACGCAGGCAAGGATCTAAGTAGTTTGCGCGGCGCTTTATCGAGATAGTTCATATTTCCGCCAGCAGATGGCGCTACCGGAAATATCGTTTTCAATTTCCGCGCTTTTTCGCAGCTTTCGAGCCAGACTTGCTGTGATATTTTCAAAATGGCATCTTGTCGATATATTTTCAAAGTGGCGGTTGGTACCTACCAATCTTTTTAATTTGTCAAAAACTTTTCATTGTGGCCTGTCGGGATTCGAAAGGTGCGAAAAACCACGGAAATTGAAAACGGCATTTTCTGTGGCGCCATCTAGTGGCGGAAATGTGAAACATCCCGGTAAAGCGCCGCGGACTCTACTGATTTAGTGTGATGTGTCGGGGATGGGCGAAGGGTGACTTAGTGGAAGCAAAGGCCGTACGGAGACCTTACGTCCCATGCTTTACACGAATATCATAATTTTTTTTTCAACAATAATTTCGTTCCCAGGTCTTCAAAAATGGGACGATAGCCCCTTCATTCTTCTACTTTACCCATTCCTTCGACTGCCATCGGTCCACTTGAAATGATAGCAGATGTTCTGCGGGCATCTAAGTTCCAAAGTTTTGATGTTGCGACAAAGATAAGTAAGCCTACTTACAAGTTTATATATCTGAAGAAATCTGCATGAGTTGCATTTGAGGCTGATTTCCCTTCTCGATCGATGCACTACTTCGAAACTAGCCATTGGCCATCTTTGTCAAAAAAAGTCAATATGACTTGACCCACCAAGTGTCTTACACATAACTGCCAGGATCTCCAGGTCATGAGTTACAGAGTTAACTTTATGGTCCTTTCGTACAGTGGATTATTTGACATATGCACACACAATCATTACTTGACTCTTACTCTTCTATGAGCTTTTATCCCTTCACTGCTCAAGAAATGAATGGCAGAACGCTTCGAATCCACCATCTTCCAATAATTGCCTAACATTTTTGGCTTCTCCTGAGACCCTGTGGCTAACTTTCAACATATGTAAACGCATGAAACCGAATTAAAAACTTTTGAGCATTTTTAAGGTTTATGTTTGACTCTCCGTTGCAGTTCAATATTGAATAAATGAATGACGTATTAATGTTATTATTTCTTCCCAAAGATATCGTGGGAATCGATCAGTTTAGGAATCTGGATGACGAACCTCGACGACAGGCATAAACAGCTGAAGAGATGGTGCTTTCAGGGGAGACCAAATTCTTTTTGGATTTCCGGCTTTTTCAATCCGCTTGGATTATTGACGTCCATGAGACAGGTTAGAATAAATTTACGTAGGTGTGATGTTACAAATTATGAATTATATAATCCTCGTCTGAGTTTATGCAGTATCGCATTAACTCAGCATATTTTTTGTTTTCTCACTCGTAGGAGACAACTCGTAAAAACGAAGGGTGGTCGTTAGACTGCGTTTCTCAGAGAAACGACGTGACTTCACTGGATTGTCCGAAAGAAGCTATTAAGCCACCTACATATGGCATTTACGTACACGGACTGTATTTGGAAGGAGCTTCTTGGGACCCGAAGTCCATGGCACTAGCGGAATCGCTGCCGAGGACATTATACTACGCAATGCCATTGATACACGTCTATGCTATCAACAGCACATCAGGGAAAAGCCCAGAAGTATACGAATGTCCCGTCTACCGGAATCCAAACAGGACTGATGCGACGTATGTGACTTCCATTGATTTGAGAACCAACTGCGGCTCGAACCACTGGATTTTGCGTAACGTTGCTCTGCTCAGTAATACGCAGTAACTTAGAGTCGGTGTAAATGCATGGGAACCAGCAGCGTATTCCAGAAACGCGCTCAATGTTTATTTAAATGTACTGCACCAAATGGAGCCTCTATCAATATGTATTAAATTTTTTTTATATATTTATCAGTACTCGCAAATTATGGTGATAATTCATTTGATGTCAAAAAATTATACTGAAAAATAAAAAGTGATGAAAAACTAGTGATTGTTTAATGAGATCAGAAAAAAAAAAACATTATTTTTTTAAATTAATGATTTTTAAATTCGCCAATAGATAACGATAACATGCGATACTCTAGGCAGATTTATTCCAATCGTACCGTCAATAAACTGGATTGATAACCGGTGCATTTTTCATTCGATACTGACAGCCTGATTCACACAATCTGGCTCAAACATTACAGCGTCATCTATTGTCGACTTTTGAAATTATTGTTCTTGTTAACCCTTTGAGCGGTTTTTAAAACTTTCCTATAATCCACATTATTTTTCTTCTACAGAGGAAATCTTAACTTTCTGTAAAATGCCACGCCTGTTTTCAAAAATAATATTTTTTAAAATCTTGTGCAGCTGACAAGTGTTTTCTTCCCAGAACCAAGAGTAATAATAAAAAATAAGAAGGGAAATATACTCTATATTTTCCATCATTTATACTGTACGCATGTTCCTGGAAGAAAAAGGCAGACTCTCTCCTTCTGCTTTCAAACCTTGAACAAACGTTGACTGCGTGCAGTGGCCGTTGATTTGCTGGTTGGGGGGTAAGGAAAACATTTTTACTGTAGGAAAAACACTACTACTATTACTACTTAACCGAACACGCACCTCGCACACATTCCTCTACGGAATTTCTAACGAATCGGCACATACCGGAGAATGTGTGTTCTGGCCCTAACGTATTTATGTTGTCGAGTTGCACTTGCTTCGTGTCCAAGCTGCCATCTGGCTTCCATTTTCTGAAGTAAAGATGGAAATGCTTGAATTTTCATGTTTTGTCAGTATCGTGGTGTAGGCCTGTGCCCGCTCTTTGTGGAAAAAACACTACACAGTTTCTGGTCTGGGCATTGTGGCAATAAGATGGTTTTAAGGACTCGAGAAATCTCGGAATTTCTCAAATAAAAGGCAGCAAGTTTTAGTCAAGATATATCCTCATTGCCGTTGTAAGGGATTAAATATCCGTATTCATATGAACCATTCGTTTATAAATTGGATGGGTGCACGTGCATTCTTAATTTACTGTCGTCAGCATGGGCGGTGATACAGGGGTTGGGGGTAGCGTCATTGTCTGAGCTGATTGATCTAATGTATATGCATATATATGAATTGACATCATCGTCACTTTGAAATCGGAGATATCGCCCACTTTGGGAAACACTAATCTATGCTAATATTTTTTTTCACATCTAGCGAATAGGTGTCAGTGAAATGCATAACATATTTTTTCGTAGCATCAATTAATTAAAAAAGTTTATACGAATAAGTTTGTTATAAAGTGTAACATCATTAGAAAAAGATTTATTTCTCAATAATTAATGAATTTTTTGGTTTTTTGCTAGTTAAAAATTTTAATCGATTCTCAGCCCTACTCACGACGCATATTAATTCAAGTTGCGCAGTGTTATCTATCGATGAAAAGAACTAATGCCACTATTTAGAAAAGATTTTTATAAAATCCTTATAGAATTTCTGAATAATAGTTCATCATTCTTATTCAGATTCTCAATTTTTGACATCGGGGGTGTCTTTTTTTCCGACCACCCTGTACCAGCCCTATTTGAAGTGAAATAAATGAAACAGGATATCGATATATTGAACATTTTTTTTAATTCAATCTTTACTTAAATATTGATACAAGACTTACATTATTTTTTTTATGCACATGATGATGGAATCAATGTCCGCACATAAAAACAAATCTCTCAATGAATCAACCCATAAAGATAAAATGTCCGGGTGAAAGCAAAGAGAGAAATCATAATTATATCCAATATTTTTTTCTCAAATTTCAAGGTTTTTCCTTTTTTCCCCAAATTTCTGGAAAAATCGGGTGTTTCTCCAGGAAAAGAACGTTTTTTTTTTACCCCCCCACTATACACCGGGTAGAGCTCGCACCAAAAAAGAAAATTTCACAAATAATTTTCTTTTTCCAAGTATTTTTCCCAGAAAAGAAAGTCCTCTCTTGAAAAAAAAAAAGAATTATATACAAATACATACAAAAATGCAGAAATTTATAATTTGCATCAACATAAAATTATTATTATTTTTTTTTTACAAATCATATATAACAAGTTATTGACACATTGCAGTAACAGCTCCCGAACTCATGTGAAATTGCACATCGTAGGTATTTGAATTTTTATCTTACAGTGATTCCCAAACGATGTGCAGTGATACTTTAGGGTACCTCGACATATTTCGAGGTTCAAAATGATTTTGGGAATAGTTTTTAGTAAATAATAATTATTATTTCAATTTTTGCATATTTTAAAAACTTAATTTATTGCATCAATAATAATATATGTAAATAATATTCTTGATTATTTTGAGTTAGTTTGATATGGAACAGTAAAAATAATTCGTCATTATCATGATAAAATTACATTAAAAATTTGTTTTTGAATTTTATACACCCATTGTAAAATACCTCAAAATTATTATCTGAATCCTAAAAATGATAATTAATCAGAAAATCCCTGTATTTCTTTTTCAAAGGGAGCGGCGATGCAACGCTGAATAATCCCATCAATATATCAACGATTATTTTCCATGACGGTCATTATAGATTTTTGTAATAATAGACAATTTCGAACACTTTTCTTATAGTATTGTTTTTGAAATGAATAATTTCTTGGCAATAAATACCGGTTAAAAATCAAACATTCAAAGATAGCCATACATCCAATATCATAATCATCAAAGATGATCATCTCTAATAAATAATTAACAATTATTAATCGACCGAAAAAATATATCTTCAGCAAAAAAAAATAATTATATTAATTGCATTCGGGTAATTATTATGTGCAAATATACATCCGGTAGTGGGGAAAAAAAACCAAAAATAGACATTATTACGCCATCAATATTCCTATCATAAGGATTATAATTCGGTGAACAACAACATTAACAAAAAATAATAATAACTGTAACAATAAAAAAAAAGGAAAATCTTGAGTATATTAATTAAAGGAAAAACGGGAAAAAATTACGGAAAATCATTCCAAAAATGATTACTTTAAAAATACGACTATAGATGCTAATATTATTAATTATAAAAGCAAATTAAACAGCATTTATCACCCAAAAAAGATCGAAACTTAACAAACTGAGGAAAAGAATCGCGCACTATATATATATATATATATATATTATAATATATAATGTTGCAATATATATAATTGCATATATTATAATATATATATGCAATTATAAAAGAAATAATCCTTTCTTCGTGCAATTAACACATTCCAAAGAACAAATTATTTTGTACATTTGTACTCATTTTTTTCCAGAAAACATTACATCATAGATCAGGAAAAAAAAATCAAAGCACACGCTATATATATATTTCTTAATATGTATATATATATGTTTCTTCTTATTCTTCGTATGTATAGTGTGTCCATAAAAGCACAAATTTACACGATAACATAGTCGAGTCACTCCGGTCTTCGGATGTTCGTGAATATGTATATATACTGTATATTTTTTTTTTATACATATTTCAATATTTTCCTCTCTTATTTTTTTGTTTTTCAAGTAATAGATAGCTTTTCGGATCTGTGTACATACAGTGTCTGTGCGCTTCACCTCAGGTACACCATAGATGTAGTGTTATTATATATATATATAACCATTATAATTATTTATTTATTTATTTTTGCACATTTATTTTCTTGTTATCCACATTCTCACTGAATGGTAGAACTTTATTTTTCCTACTTGACAGATGCGTAGGAGTTTGGAGCCGGCGGCCGTGATGCGACCCAGGTTGAATAGACATCTCTGTGGGGAAATAAAAAAAATAAAATTTAGTAAATTACCCATAAAGATCAATCATATTCATGATTGTTTTCACTAAAATTATTCGAAAAGAATGAAAATTTAAAATTTTCTATCATTCTGAGCATAAATCATAGCGTCATAACAGTTGGAGGAAATATAGTTTTTATTTAATTGTAATTTTTAAACATTTTAATTGATAAAATATGTTGACAAAGAGAATCGTTAGGTACTCACAAAGAATTGTAGACAAGAGTCAATCATTAACTAAATTTTTATAAATTAAATAAGTTAATTTATGAATAGTAAATGTAAATAAATAATATACATCAGCTTATTGTTTTGTATGTGAAATTATCAGCAAAATTGAGTAGAATATTGATATGGAAGATTTTAAAATTAATTTTTTTTAGCAAAATATTTTCAGTAAGTAAAATTTGCGCTTTTTTTCCCCTTTATTGTACCGAAAAAAAATTATTTCTTAAAAATTATTGAATGAAGATCGGCTGACATATAGGTGATTGAAATTCTTGTTTTTTGCCAACTTTTTGAATTCGTGAAATTTTTTATAGTTATTTTTACGCGCATAAAGTTATAAATATAAAAAAATGTTAAGCACTGGTAACTCGGTGAATTTTCGTAGAATTCTTACGGGGATTAATATTTTTTTTAAAAAGGCATAAAAGCAATTGGAGAAAATTTTTGTTTCAAGATAAGGGCAAATTTATCTAATTGAAAATTTTTTTGGTTGGATAGTATGTACGATTTTTTTTTTTGTATTTCTCCCAATTACATGCATATTTTTTCAATGGGGAGGGACTTTAAACTATCACGGAACACTTCTGTTTTCTTTGATGATTGTTTTTTACTATTTTGGAACCGAAGAATTTATATTCTTTAAAAACGCGAAATGAAATATCTCTGGAAAAACTTATCTGACATAATCAGAGTGAGTGTTTTGAAAATGTGACCCCATAGGATCCTATGTAAAATCCGTGGCTCCTGTCACCGCCTGGACCATTCCATCGCCCACTTTGGGAAGCACTGATTTAACCCATATGTAAATTCACTCTATTCCAGGACTTGTCAAATCGCAAAAAAAAAAAAAATCTAGGTGCTAGAACAATTTTTTAGGGTCCAATTTTTTTTTTACCCGAAAAAAAAAGGTCCAAAATAAGGTTCTTTCAAATTTTTCAGAGCATAATGACCCTCTTTTATATTGGCAGATATGCTGATTTAAATTCCAAACGTTTTATGCTGCTGTCATTCTGCATATAGAAGGCAATTTATACCTCATTCCGGTGTGATTGCTTCTACTGAAAATCATTGAGGTCGGTATATTCTAGATTGGATAAATTTAGTTCCAGAATCTATCATGTACTAGGCAAAATTACTGTGAGACCATTTATATAAGGACAATGCACGATTACGGACCGATTGACTGTGGACGATGACGATTATGATTACAATTCTTATTCCAGATTCTTTATTGTAGATATGCATTCCGGATACACCCACCCTTCGAGAACGCTTAGATATATATACATTTCTAAGCGCTTAGATATTAGATATATCTCTCTGAGATGGGAAGTGGGGTGTGCGTCCGGTCCTTCAATATTCAATGCCGTTAGCCTGAAATTTAGTAACTACACAAAGAAAATTTTAGTCACCAATACCAATTTTCTAGTTGTTATGGTGACCTAGTGCCCGTTTCCAGTCCTGGTCTGTGCATATACTGATATATTGCATATATAAATTACAATGGTATCAACCATTTACGTGGTTTAAATGAAGTCTTTGGGTGCTCTATACGGACCAAAACAAACCGTAAAACCATTTATACGTGGGATTTTGTACCATTATAGTCGATTTTTTAACTCATCATTGCTTACTCATGTTTTGCATTATTCTATGTTTTTTACACAATTAATGCTTCTCAGATTCAAGAACAGTTGAAATAAAATTCTTGGTTATACATTCCTTAGACATGCTTGTTAATTATATGTTGATTTTTTTTACCTGTCTGAGATTTCTCGCCCAATTTGTATTTCTACTTAGTATCGTTCCGATATATAAGTTCACGAACTACATGAAATCTTTCCAAAGAACCGCAAGGGTACCCTTAAATCTGGTTAAAGAACCCCGGTCACAAAATATGGTTTTTAATAGCTGAAGTTATTTTTTCCTCTTTCTCACTGAATTTATTATTCATTTTTTAATAAATATTTAGGGGGGGGGGGAAATGAAGTGTAATGATGAAAAAACATGGTAAATCTGACCTGCAGTGTGAAACTACGCAGTCGTTATTGACGAAGTCCCTTTCCCAGTCAGGAGTCGGTTGCTGTTGTTGCTGTTGTTGTTGATCGTTCGGATTCCGTAGAATGCAGTTCTGCATCTGAGGTGGCGGCGAACACATCATGTTTCCCGGAGATGCCTGGCCTGCCATCTGATTCGGCTTTAGGTTCATTAAAAAAAAAAGAAAGTCGTTGAAATATAATAATGCTGAATATTTATGAGCAGCCATTACAAGAAGCGAGAATGAATATTCACGAAGTGATATACAGTTACAATATGCATCCTACATGAATATAAATTCATCCAAAAAAAGAATAGTAACCCTAATCCGTTTGAAGCGTTGTTTTGTTTTTTGAGAAAAATATAATATTCCGACCACTTTATTTTTGCACAATGCCCCGTTAAAATACCGAAGACCATAATTTTGTAAATTACGCATGAATCGAGTTCAATATTTATGTAATGTTTCGGTTTTTCAATTATTCATATAATTAGGCACTTACCGAAGGCATCATGTTAGTAGTGTAAGCCATGTTGTTGTTCATCTGGATGTTCTGTTGCTGCTGCTGTTGTTGTTGCCTCTGTTGCTGTTGTCCACCGGGATGCCCAGCCATAGGATGCTGCCCTATCATGTGGACCATGTGACCACCGGGTGATAACATCTGGTGCAGCATTTGATTTTGCGGTGAGCCTCCGCCGTGACCTTGTTGAATCATGTGTTGTTGGGGTATGCTCGCCATATTACCCTGTAGGAGATTTCGGGAGAATAATCAACTATTGTTATAAAGTTATCAAACATACGAGTAGCATAACTTTAATAACTGTGATAAAAAGTATGATGGGGCGTATTGGAAGGCAGTGGATGCTATCAGTGACGGATAATCCTGGGAATAAGAACTCTCAAAAGCATTTGTATATTTTCTTTTTGAAGACATTCGATCAGAGAATAAAAACAGAAACTTCAAAATATATCTGTTATTGTGTTTGCCGTATGGTTGTTAATAGAATACAATAGCAATAGTGCAGGGATGTCGGCAACCGGATAAATACTAAAAAAGTAAACAAAGTCACGTCGTTGCCAATTTGCTTAAATGCTATCACTAAGTCATTTTTTGATGGCTACTCGACGGAAGTGACGTATTCAACCGAATAGGTAGATTTCTCGAACTACGGCTGCCCTCAATAGGTGTTTCCCCCAACGGGGACGTAGTCATTGATGTCACGGCATCGTGAAAGCTCAGGGAAAATAAACATAAAAATTATATCTAAAAGAAATCGAAAAAAATTTTCTTCCAAATCTAATTTTCTGCTAAAGTCCGGAGAAATTTTTAACAAATCCGGAGAGCCGGAGGAGGAGCAAAAAATCCGGAACCTACGACCGGAGAGTTGGTAGGTCTGTATGATATTTAAATTCTTGATTAATGAATTCGTCTTTATTGGGAGATCCAGAAGTTACGTCTGTAAAACAAAGATTGGATCTCTTGGGCTGTATGAATTTGGGTAAACATGAAAGAGAAAAGCACTGCACCCTTAACATTACTCAGAATAAAGATGTCATTCATCCAAAGTGCCGTACCTGTCCAAGAAGCAATGGCTGAGGCTGCGTCATGTTGTGCAGACTTGTGATCGGACTCGTGCCTTCCATAAGAGAAGTCAGGAGCGGTGACTTTTTCTGAAGTGGGCTCGGCCCGTTCGACGAAGTCATCGGCGAAGACGATGTCACAACTGGAGGACCGGGAGCACTATTCCCGTATATGTTATCAGACTGATCATTTGCAGCCTGTGTAGAACACAAAAACAGCTCATTTAATTCTATTGCAATGATGATAAAATTTCATTTGAATGCTTCATGTCCAGCAAATATGATCGTAAACCTTATAACGGAATATCCAGAGAACACTTCTGTTTATTGTCTCTTTCAGACCTTGTACGTAAAAAACGCGAGGGTTGCTTTTTCTCGACATAGATATCATTTTTTGACCTCAAGAAACTCAGCCCTGACTTCAAGGATCATGCGTGTTTTATCGTTGAAGTCAGGGCTGAACTCCTTGAGATTGAAAAAGGAATATCTATAGTGAGAATAAAACAATTCCACGTTTGTTAGTACTGGGTCTGAAAAAGGAAAAGTATTTGAAATCAGAAATTTACTTACTTTCGAGACGAGACTAGCTCTGTAAGCCGCTAGAGCCTTCAAATATTCTTTCTTGGCAGCCTCAGTTTTCCTCTTGTATACCTGAAATACGAATAACCAAAATTTTAATTGATGAAAATATAAGTTGCCGTACAAGAGTGCAATTGGAATCTTCAGAAAATCTTACAACCTATAACTTTTCCTGGAGTAGGAAGAATTGGAGCGATTCCTTGAAAACTCGTGAACAAAAAGGGGGGGGGGGGAAGAGTAAAATGATATGAAGCATGAAAGTCGCAAAAATCAAAAACTTCAGTCATTATAATATCTCATAGAAATCTTCTTCAAATAATACACGGTAAATTTCTTTAGATTTTAAAGAAACGCACAAATTTTATAACATGTAAAATTTTTTTAAGAGCCGTTTTAAGGGGTCCCATGCCTTTTAACAAGATGAAAACTATGCTGCAGTATATAGAAATATCATTAAAAATACTCCTAAACCCCATTGATTTACTTCAATATTTTACGGATATTTTTGATTATATATGCTATATATCTTATGTCAACAATAAAGTTTTATACACCTCTCTAATACTTGATTTTTTCAAAATAATTCAAAATAATGCATCAAAAACAGCTTGCGCGCATTACGTATAACATAGCATTACATCAATGTAATTGAATAAAAATATTGATTCAAAATATATAAAGGAAACTGATCAGTTCGTGAAATAAAGCAAAAGATTGAGATTTTATTGACTCAGTCTAGTACTTAAATTAAATTTAAAAAATTTCAGTTTAGAATTTAATTTTGAATAGACCGAGAGTCAATGAAATCTCAGTCTTTCAGGAGCTGATTTCCTTTATATATTTTGAATCAATTTTTATTCAATTACATTGATGTAATGCAACTTTATAATGCGCGCAAGCTGTTTTTAATGCATTATTTTGAAAATTTGTGAAAAATCAAGTATCAGAGATGTAGAAAACTTTACACTGGCATAAAAATTTGAAATAAATCAAGGGTTAAGTAGTATTTTTAATGATATATTTCTACTAAAGCAAAGTTTTTTACTATGTTAAAAGGTATGAAGACACATGAAATTAAAATTTTCATCTTTCCTCCAATTATAAATATCCAAGACCGAAACCATCACAGCTCAATTTCTCATACTTCACTAATTTCAGATAAAAACTGTGGAATGTTTTCTCACATACTCTTCACCAAACCCTGTCATGTCACGGAAAAAAAACCCCTTTTGTTAGTATTAATAAATATCGTTCGACTGAGTATTCGGTTTAAAATATCAATTTAATTCATTACCGAGACCAATAGTTCATATTAAAAAGGTAACAAAATATTATATCTAATTCAAAAGCGTATCCACGTCGGAATAAAACTCCAATCACCATCATCATTTATCACCATCATTCACCGATAATAACCCGTTCATTTTTAAGAGGAAAGAGACAGGCACACGAATCAAAACGATATTTCGGCGACATCATTATAAAACTAATAACAATAAATAATTAATTAATGTTAATGTAGCTGAAACTTTTCCCTGGAAGAGGAGAGAATCGAACGATTCCTTGGAAACACGGAGACAAAAGACGGGATAGAATTTCTTTATAAATAATTAAAGGAGAAGGAGAATGAGAGCGAGAGAGAAAAATCATTTCAATAATTGAATATCTTTGATGAGAACAGAGACGATCAAGACGTTATAACATTGAAACAACATCACGCGAAAACATGGAGTCTCTCTTTTTCCTGTGCACAAAAGGTAACATCTCCTGTATGTGAAAAGAGGGAGGCAAAAATCTTTTCCTATCCACCCTTCTCGCTATAAACTATTACATCTTGTAATTTGGCGAAGTAATTTCTCGACCTCGATAGAAATTAGCTCTGGCGCGTAAATCTAATAAAGATTGTTACCCCCCTTTCCCGTGTCTTTCCCCGTGCATGTGTATAAATATACACACATATGTGTGTGTGTGTGTGTATGTCTCCGTCGTAAATTACAACTGATGAATAATTCCGGACTTAACGTTCGGCGAGAAACGAACTGTTTAAATTAATATCTAATAATTTATTTTCAACTTGCTTTAATTATATTGACATAGCAAGGAAGAATTCTAATAAAGGAGATGGAAAACGGGAACACAGATCGAAACTGAGTTTTCAGGGGAATGGGGTTTTATTAGGGTTGCTGTCCGGGGTTTGGCTTCTTGGCGATAGTTTTTGCAGTAGTGGCATTCTAACGTGATGGAAGCTTGAGATTTGAAAGCTTTTTTTTTTTGTAATTTGGAAATCATACTGTGTAGATTTCTTGAAATATAAGTTTTCCCGAAACGAATATTTCACAATCTAGATTGAGAATTTCAGAAGAGATTCCAAGAGCCGACTTCACGATATGAAATCTGAATTTTTATTATCATCTACATATTTCTATCAATGTTATAGCGAGAAGGGGACGTGACGTTCCACTACCTCCCCCGAAATGTGAGAGAATGACTTTTGAAACTCTTTCACCGTGTTTATACAGGGTGAAAAGTCCTTTGTGTCTAAAATAACTCGTAAACCGTTGGCTGTAGAAACATACTTTCAATTTGATCATTTCTGCCGCGCCACGGTAATTTTATGCACACGAGGGCTAATTCGACCGGGACCCAGTGTTGTCTTAACGTATGGGCCCACCCGGGCCTCCAGAGAAGAGGGGCCTCGGAAAAATGAGAAGCAGTTGAATTTTTTAAGATTTTGCCATGTAGGCCTCAGAAAAATCACATGGCCCGGGGGCCAATGAAGCTCTTTAGACGTCCCTGCCGGGACCTACAATTCATTGCCGATTCCGAACGGCAGCGTTTTTTTATACAAACGAAGAGGTTTGTGCGCTAACCCCTCGGTGTAGGACTCCCTTCAGTAATAATATTTTTCTGTGGTCATGTCACCATTTCTGTTGTACCCCTGCGTCAGGAGAGTTTCTGACAAGGAAGAACCGAGTATCGAAACATCCTTTGGTACTTAGATCTCGGCTACCACACCCAACATACTTTCCAATTAAAAAAGAACCAAATAACGTGTCCATATCATCTATAAATGTCATTTATTTTACTAAGGGTCTTACACTTACTAAGATACCTGCAATACACGTTGCGCTGTCTCTCCTGAGCACAACAAAAAAGTTCCATGTCTCTAAGTGCTAATATCAGCTGAGATATTTTAATAAAAAAAATTTCGAATTCAGATGTATCAGATTTTCAGTGCGAATAATGCTATTACCAGATAGAATTTTTTTTTGAATTTGCGCTGAAGAGACAGGACAACAACTTCTTGATTGGAACTCAGAAGACAGGAGGACCGTATAAAAAATTAGATTTCATGCATCCGAAAAAAACAAGAATGATTAGGGGTGTCGCGAGTTCGATACCCGGTTCGTCCTTGTCAGAAAACTTTCCTGACACAGGGGTACAACAGAAACGGCGACATATGATCGCAGAACAAATTGCTACTGCAGGGAGTCCCCCACCGAAGGGTTAGTGCACCAACCTCTCGATGAGTATGAAAAAACAAGCCTGCCGTTCGGAATCGGCAATAAATTGTAGGTCCCGGTCTAATTATCCCTCGTGTGCAGAAAATCACCGTGGTGCGACAAAAAGCACAAACTACTAAACCAGACGTGAATCTCGCCCATATTCCTCTGCGAATGAATGAATGAACGCCAGGGTGTCTGCCACCGGACTTACCCCGTTGCCGAGATCTCTTCCAGCCCAGCTTCGTGGCAGAGTCTGGAACAAAGTGAGTGTGTACACCTAACAGTCTGAGTGTGTAGCTAGTGTTGTGTATGATATTTCAGTGCTGCCATCTATACTTCAAATTGTGAGTGAAGTGTAATGATTGAATATTTGTAACGTTGTAGGCCTGTTGCTCTCTGTGGCGAGACTTTTTAACGAGGAGATCGGCTTGCATTCGCGCCTTGAAGTTGGGAACCACAGAAAACCAACTTCAGCCGACTACCACTGTGGGGTTCGAACCCGGATCCTCGCATCGCGAGTGCGTCACTATAACCACTCGACCACCACAGCGGCCATATTCCTCTGCGCAACTTCTAACGAAATGGTGCATGTTGGAATGTGTGTGTACGTATAGTGAACCTTCCGTGAAGTTTGTTTCTATGTAATGTTTGTTATGTGTAGCGCTGCCATCTGCAATCAATTTTTTTAAACTATGAGTTTTTTTCTCAACTCATAGTGAGTGGAGTGTAATGACCGTTGTAAGCCTGTTTCTCTCTTGAGACTTGCATCATTGCAACATGATCAAGTCTATTGTTCAAACACTTCGGTCAACTCTCCGAAATACCAGTTGTTTCAGTCAAGAGATATTTCTTGCTACAACCCTGATATTTATTTTAGCCAGCGGAGCAGAATATGTCTTGCGTGGTCGACTTAGATAAGTGTTTCTCAAAGTGTGCACCGTGGCTCCTAGGGACGTCGCCAGATTTTCTCAACAGCACCGCGGCGAGCAAGAAATATTGCTTTCAGCGACTATTTAAACTTTCATTCCGGAGAGCCGCAGGCGAACCATGAACTGGACAAGGGAGCCGCTGGCAACAAAAGTTTAAGCACCACTGATTTAGACAGTTTTACCGTTTAATATAATTGCTTCAATCCTTTCCATAAATGATGTATTGGCATCTCTGAGACCTTAGAGAGTTCCACTCGCACGATCTAACTTGATATGGTTGGCATAGGCGGAGATAGACTTGGAATTCTGGGGGGACACGGTCATTATTGTTGGAGGGGGCATGATGATGATGATGGCAATTCATCTATACATATATGCATTAGATAAGTCGACTTCACCATTGATGATGGGGGGGGGGGCAATTATCTCCGCCCGTGATGGTTGAGGAAATTCGATTTTAATGATATTCATCTATTCTAAAATAGAATCGATAGGATGCTATAGGATGAACAACGGATGAAGAAAACCACCAAAAAAGGGGACAAAGTCGCCAACCTAGCAACTCTCACGGCACAACTCCAGCCTATCAGGGATTCACACACACACACTCGCGCGTATAATAACGCACAGTCTCGTCTCCGTATTTTCTGGTAGGAAAATCTGGTTTGTTTACCGTCTTTTATACGTCTCATCTTGTTTGCGCTTGTTTCGCTCTCACTCACAAACTAATATAATGAGGTACAATAAAACTAATCATCATTTCTCTCTGCAATTTAAACAAGACACACCGAGAGAAAGAGATTTTCTGTGAAGACACAAACCTCTTTCATTTCCTCCCCATTTATACATTTCTCTTCCCCTCTTCTCTTTCTTTGAAAGATAATAAGCGCTTTTAAAATTCTCAGAGAAACTTAAAGTTTCAAATTTCCAAATTGACAAGAAAAAAAATAGAATCCATATATATATATATATATTAAAACGCGAAATTTTTCTAATAACAAAAGATTCCTTTGAATTCTGAATCCCACAAAAGCGATTGCGTCTCTCTCTCTCTGTACAAACAAAAGACATAATTTACGATGTAAGAACTAACGTCACCGTTGGGAGTTTTAGCTCTCTTGTATGTTTTAAGGGAACACCAATATATGTATATATATACACACACACAAACTAGAATTAACACAAAGGGTTCGAATAAGTGGAGGAGGAATCGGAGGAATTTTTCACCAAAAATTTCCATAACCCGAAAACTAATTATTTTAAGTGTACGGTATAAGGTTTTTGAAATTAAGTCGGAGGGATGGAAAATTTTACTTCGATTCACCGTGAAATTCGAAATCATTTCCAAGAGAAAAGATCGTTCACCCATCCCCAACCCTTCCATCTCCACGTCTTTTCCATTTATATTATTATTATTATTGATTTTTTTTATTCGCTTTTAAAATTTTATATGTTTTTGAAAAATTTTCCATTCGAGCGATTTATTTTTAGCTCACTTTGCTCTTGTTTTAAAACTCCTCTCTCTCTCTCTCTCTCTCTCTCGCTTGCGCGCAACCTCTCTTTTCCCGTCCAGTTCACTTAAAATACTTAATTAGTTTTTCGACCGATTGCTTGTTTGACGTTTGGCACCGGCGCGAAAATTACTGGGGCCAAGTGAGCGAATTAATGAGTCAATTAGCGGAAAGCAATCAGCCGAAGGCACCGAATAATTAAAGGGAAAAGAGAAAGAGGACGACGCGAGTTTTAAAAATTTTTACTCTCTCTCTCTCTCTCCGTCTCTCTGGTCGCGAATATCCGTTGCTAGATGAGGATTACATTTGATATTTGCATTTAAAGAGTAAAATTTAATTCTGGGAATAATTTGTATTATATATATATATATATATATATATATATATATATATATATACCGAATATAAATATTTAGAAAATTTTATTAAAAAAAAAAGTCACATGTAACTCGTAGACTGTATCGATCGTGAATATTTGCTGGGAAAATAATATTGAATTCATGATTGGTTGGATCGCGGATATTTTCATAAGAGAACCTCGTACTGAGAATCAAATAAGATTTAATGTTGTAGCCGGATACATACGTGCCAATTTCCAGACTTTAAAAATCTGATTTTGTTTCGTTAATGAATATTTCGCTGCCGAAGACAACGTCATACAAAGAAGAGAGAACATATATGTACCCGTTTTCCCCGAACATAGACGGTATTTGTTTTACATAATTTTGATCGTTTCGAGTTGCCGTACCTATCAGCATAGTTTTTTTGTTTTTTTCTAAATCTAATATGGTTGTCAGAGGTGCAGAAGTAAAATCAAATGATTCTGATTGTATGGGGGAGGGGGGGGGGTTAGGGTGTATTAATGTTCCGCAAATTCTAATTACCATTTGTATATAACCTTTCACTCTATTTTATTTGTTTTTATTTATTGATTTTAATATGTTTATCAAATGCTCAAAAGTCACACTAAATGGTTCTGATGGCTTTGTTGGGGGTTTTCATGTACATAAACATATGACCTTTCTCAGAATGGAAATTATACTGTAAAAGATGTTGTAAACTTATGTTGTAAAAGATTGGTAAAATTTTGTAATTTGTGGCAGAGTAAATATTTGTATATGTTTCGAGTTTATCAAGGGTTTTGGTAACTTATATTAATGATAATTCGACTATGAATGTCTTTCTCACAGATCAGCCATTTTAAACATTTTTTTTCATATAATTAATTTTAATTAACTTCACTAAACCTGGCTATATCGCTATACTGAAATTTACTGCCATTAAGGAATCGGGTTGGAAATGGAAGCGCCATCTATCAGCGGTCGCCTCAAGCTATTTAGGGAAAATATCACTATTCTTCCCTGTGTTTGAACCTAGGACCACTGGGCATTCTGCAGCACACAGGACATAGCCGCTGCGGTGGTTGAGTGGTCATAATGACGGACTCGCGTCGCGAGGATCCGGGTTCGAACCCCACCGTCATCGCAGTGGTGGTCGGCTGAAGTTGGTTTCCCGTGGTTCCCAACTTCGAGTCGCAAATGCGAGCCGATCTCCCCATTAAAAAGTCTCGCCACAGAGAGCAACAGGCCTACAACGATTAATTATTCAATCATTACACTTCACTCATAGTTCGAAAAACTGGTGGCAAATAGCAGCACTACACATAACAAGCATTACACAGAAACAAACTTCACATCAGGTTTCACTACACGTACACGCACATTCCCGCATGTACCAATTCGTTAGAGGTTCCGGAATATGGACGAGGTGCATGTCTGGGTTTAGTAGTAATAGTAGCACACAGGACAAGCCACTGTGGTGGTCGAGTGGTCACAGGGCGACGGACTCGCATCGCGAGGTCCCGGGTTCGAATCCGACCATCGCCGCAGTGGTGGTCGGCTGAAGTTGGTTTTCTGTGGTTCTCATCTTCGAAGCGCGAATGCGAGTTGATTTAACCGCAGACAGCAACAGGACTACAACGACAAAATCTTCAAACATCACACATAGTTCGAAAAATATGTGGTAGATGGCTGCACTATAACAAGCATTACACAGAAACAAGCTTCACGTTAGGTTCACAACTCGGACGTGCACATCCTAACATGTACCAATTCGTCAGAAATTCTGCAGAGGAATATGGACGAGGTTCATGTGTGGTTTAGTAGCGCAAAGAAAATATGAATTGTAAGAGATATAATATGTTTAAAGTTTTTGTTCTGCTTTTTTTCACAGCTCCTAAGTCTGGTATTTATTAATTCGTTGTGTATTCAATTGCGTACATTTCTTTGTGCATTCAAATTTTTTTTATATTTCCTTCTGTGCGTGCAATTTCTTACATTTCTTCTTTCATTTAATTTTGTTCATATTTCATACACCAAACAGTAAAAAGTAATTTTATACATCACTTCGATTTGAAATGAAATTTTGTAACCTCAACTTTACTTTTCCGTATAGTTATAAATTGGAAATAATCATCCAATCGCTCACTGGATGCAGAATTTTGCGCTAAATGGACTGTGGGATAATAATTTCTCACCCCCATAATTTGCATAATATCGATGATTTTCATAAAATTTCTACAGTATATTACGACCCTACATACCTTACATATAAGACAAAAATAATGTGGAGGGATTCAAATCAGTGATTTAAATTTTTTGCCCTATGAAGGTTAATGAGGTTTTATAGCCAGGCTATATTCAGTAAAGACATGTTTCATTCAAATTAGAAATTCAATTTAAATATTTTCTCTTAATATTTAGAGTGAAACATGGATGGCACAAAGCAAATGCCTCAGTATGACTGTTCTCTACGTCATGGGTTTCCAACTGGTGTTCTGCGGAACCATGGGGTTCAGTGACAGCTTTTGTTTTAGGGGGGGGGGGTCCGCATAATCAAACGCCATGGAACCCTTAGAAAGCCCTGAACCTAGAAAGCTTTCAAAGAAGAAAACTTGTTATTAATAATCTTTAAAGCTGTTCTTTATTATGAATTTTAACGACTGTCTGTGTGTGTGTGGAAAAAAAACTGGAAGATTGAAAGACAGCATAAAAATAGTAAGAAGCGTTGTCCGTTAGTTTTTATGCTGTTTTTTCCCAACTTTCCTCTAATTTTTGGATTTTCAAATATCTCTGCGAATATTGAACTCAGAAACGTATTTTTTTTTCCGCTTCAGTAGAGAAGACAACTTTTTAATTGGGTTTTGAGTGCTGGGTGTCCCTATATAAAGTTAATTTGCTTATTTTGATATGTATGGAACCCCTTGCAACATAAATGACGTATCTGAGTTCTACTCGTTCTTTGGATTTTTTTTTTTTCTAATTGGAAGTATGCCCGTAGAATGAACGGTTTTCCAATAAAATGAGGCAAGAGGAATTGTGTAATCATCCTGTATACGTATTATATGTAGGGAACATCACTGAACTACTGCTGCCACCTATCAAAAATATATAACCTAATCAAACTTGGTCTATATTCTCCAGGGGCGTAGCCAGAAATTTCGTTCGGGGGGGGGGACCAAAGTGACAGAACAATGGATTTGGCCATCTTTTTCCCTTTTTTCGGTCATTTTCTGGCATTTCGGGGGGGGACCAGACCCCCAAGTCCCCCCTCCCCATCGCTACGCCCTTGATATTCTCCGTCACTACAATTTTGAACGCCGAGAAAGATGCAAACTTGACAGTTTAACTTATTATTAAACTTTAAGTTATTATTGCTTAAAAAGTATATTTAATATTTTTCTGTACTGAATTTTGTGATGCGGCACACTAATCAAAAAACAGTCATCAATTTCAATCGAAAAAGTACAACAGTATATATATAGTTTTTATTTTTTGATAGGTGACATCAGTAGTTCCAGTTCAATGATGTTTTGCAGGTAATATAATGTATGGGGGAGTCCTGCAATTGCTGGTGCAGCCCTTATCTGATGAATAATTCGTCGAAGAGGTACGATTCCAATTTGAAAAATGCTCAAAATGCGTTTAAAACATTTCCCTGTATCAGTTTCAAGAGGGAAAATACAGTGTGCCGAAAAATAAAAAATATAAATGTTTATATGGAAATCCTGTCCTCAAAAGTCCAATTTAAAAGTTGTTGCCCCGAATACTTGAATTCGAAAATCGAAGAAAAGTAGGGATGAAACAGCAAAAAAGCTTGCGGACACCGCTTCCGTCCTCCGTTTATGTTATTGTTTCCCAACTTTTCCCCGATTTGTGAATTCGAATACCTCCGTTAATATTGCACACAGAAACATGAATTTTTTAGACACCGAAGAGACAGGGCAACAACTATGAATTTATAGTAAAAACACAAAACAAAACAAAAATAATAAGATTTTTCCCGGGTCCCCGTGCTAGAGCCCTACAAGGCCTACCCATGAGGGGAGAAGGGAAGGTGATGGTGCTCACTTGAACCATTGAAGATGTATGCTTGATTTCATATTAGGAAAATGTTAACCGACTACTTGGATGAACACCCTATGATTCAATGATTAACATGATTATTTCACATGAAGAATGTGTCGTATTTCTAGTACGGGAGCTTTTCTTCTGTGGGGTTGATGGTTGTACCTCTTGAGTTTTTTTTTTTTTTTTGGAAATTTTTTATTCACTAGAAGCGAGGATTCTTGAATTAAAGAATTTACGTGTACTTTACGGGACACCCATGGCCACCACATTCTGTAGTAGGAACCCTAGGCTGAGATCGTGGGCAGGCCCATCTATTATGAATTTGTAGAGTGAAACACAAAAAATTATGAGAGAGACATAGATAGAGAGAGAGAAAATCATTTCGGTCCTCCAGACTGGAACCCTGTCAGCCCCTCCCCTTGGGAGGGCCGTGCGGGGTACTCATTTCATACGGGCTGCCAAAGATAAGATCTGGCGCATAATTTACGACAATAAATATGTTTATTGGAGTTGGTGCCTAGGTCTTTTTTTCATTTTGCCCTTGGGCTATGATGTTTTTGAAACAGCAGTAGGGATATTCATTTTTTTGGATAAATATGCAAATATTTGTTTGAGTAACGTATAAAACAAACTCATCATCATATAGGGTTCCGTGAAACAGCCTTATAACTATGAAGGGTTCCGCGAGAAACGTTACGTTGTAAATCCCTGCTCTACGTCAATAAGGCCGGGATTACACTATCTAAGTTTTCTAAAAGTCCTTTTATAAAACTTGAGAAATTCAACCAATATGATTATCGGTTGCATTTGCTCGAATGTAACCCATGAGCTTCATTGGTTGAATTTTTTAAGTTTTATAAAAGGGATTTTATCCAACTTTTATAGGGTAATACCGGCCTAACCGAGAGTCTATCGTTTGAGAACATTTTTAAACGAGAAATCTATGGATACGCAAAAATTCTGACGCTTCAACGGCTTTTAGAAGGCATAATAACGGGATGTTATAGAGATTTGGGATCCCAAAAACTTGATGCCGCATTTATATTTTAAAATAATTATGCTTACATTCTTGTGATCAATATCTAGTCCGTCCCACATGGAAGCAACGATCTTTGATACTTCACCGAAACTAGCGTTTGGATTCTGCCCTTTAATAGCTGCTTGCGTATCTCTGAAGAAGAGTGCGTATGCCGAGACAGGCCTGCAAGAGAACAGGAAAAAAGAAACACTCAAATATGAATATTGTGAAAGTTGGGAAACATATTTCACTATCATTGAAAAAACTATTCACTAAATATATTCATGACGAATTTTTCAAAAATCAATAATTGCAGCCTCCTTCACAATACAATATAATAGTTATAACAGTGAAACCTATACCAGACGGAACCGTCAAGGGACTGAAATAATATAACCGAAAAATCCAACCAATAAGATAACCGGTTGCATTTGCTCGAGTATAACCGATGCACTTATTGATTGTATTTTTCAAGTTTTATAAAAGATCTTTTATCAAACTTTTATAGTGTAATCCCGGCCTTAGACAAGCTTCACTGTATTTGATTCAAATTCATTTTGAGAATCAGAATGATGGATGTATGGGCTTAAGTAATTTTCGGCCTGGTGCAAAAACAGATTTGCGGTCCTCTAAAACCAGTGCTGTAAAACCCTAGGCCAGAGCATGCAATGCCTGAATTTTAGTTCTTAGGCCGGGATATTACACTGTATAAGTTTGATAAAATCCCTTTTATAAAACTTGAAAAATCCAGCCAATAAACTGATAGGTTACTTTCGAGCAAATGCAACCCATAATCTTATTGGTTAAATTTTTCAAATTTTATAAAAGAACTTTTAGAAAACTTTTGTAGTGTAATCTCGACCTTAGATGAATTTGCCGGGGGGGGGGGGGTTAGTATTTCTTGGGTCTTAGATGTCTGAATATTTTAAGCAATTGTTTTTTGTTAAGTCAGAATATAAATTGAAGTCATTTATTAAAGTAAAAGCGTACTCAAATCATTTTTATCCCGTTTTGCGGGCCCCTAATATTTAGCGGCCCAATGCGGCCGCGCCCCCTGCACCTCCTAAAGTCCAGCTCTGATTGTAGTTTGAGAACCGTAACGAAAATTGATCATGTTCCGCATGTTTTACGTAACGAATTCCCAAGTTATTGCGCCACTTTCACCGCAACTCAATAGATGGCAGCACAAGTTCTACTTCAGATTAAATTCTCCCGACGTCCTGTTAGTTTTATTGTTTCTGTTATTTTGATACAGTAATTGACTGAACGCGGGGCCGTTAATAAAAAGAGATAACAAAGAGAGAGTAAGAGAAGAGAAAAGTCCCAAAGATCTCTAAAATAAAATCTTTCTCCTCAAATCTATAATTTTTTTTCTATTCTTTTCTTTTCTGAATTTTATATATGTGTATTCATGTATATGTGTATATATGAATTGACATCATCATCATAATCGTGCCCCCCCCCCGACTTCAAAGTCTATCTCCGCCTATGCTGTCAAACCAGGCATGACCCAGGCTCTGTCCCTTCCGGGATGTAAGCCTTTTACCCGTGTGGGTTAGGTCGTGCTGGGGAGGGGGGGGTGGTGCCGGGCGGCGCCCACCGGTGAATCACCAGAAGGCCAGGGCCGTCTTAAGAGCATCACGGGCCCCCTGGCCTAGTGGTTTTTTTGTGGCCCTACCGGGTAAATTCTAGGAAATTTCAACCAAATATCATTTGTAAGGCTCCCCCTCTTCTCTTGAGGCCCCCGGGCCGTGCCCGGGTGGCCCCATGCGTTAAGACGGCACTGCAGAAGGCGCCCCCTTCCGGCACCCCAGTCTCTCAGCCTATGCTGGGATCTTTATCGGGGCTCCAAGCCAGACTTTTCACGGGGCCATCTATAGTCAATTTATAGCAAGAAAAAACAAAAAAAAAGGGATTGTATTTATCCCGCCCTTGTAGGGGCCATACATGGAAGTATTCCTAAAAATTTCGATTGACTTTTTGGGGAGGGAATCAAATTATAGATTTTTTTAAAATAAGAGTTAAAATTCGACGTTTCAATACACAATTGTTTCTGAAAAAACGAAATCAAATTTGATTCTCTTATTTGCAGTCTCGTCAGCATTTCCGAGCATCACTACATGTTCAATCTCTGGGTCCCTACTAACAAGCTGGAGCTAGCAGCCTACAAATTACATATTTACTCTTGGAAATAAATCATAGCACCAGAGCCCATTATAACGGCCTCAACTTCCCCCCCCCCTTCTGCGCCTCAATCCCCGTGACGTCTCTGAATAAGCCTTTGCGTTAAGATGCCGAATTAATCTGTTAAGAGCTGGTGTCATTGTGTCCAAGCACGTTAAAAAATGTTTTTATGACTTTCCATGTGCCCGCAAAAGCAAGTCTCCAAGCCAGACCTGTTGTATCTTCAACCTGTTGCTCGCGAAAGACGTGGAGCTCAATGGAGCGCATGAGTTCTCAATGATTTCGTGCTCACGATCGAACTTCAATTAAGCTACATCATTAAAATCAGATTCAAGAGATCAGATGAATTTGCCTGAGCCAGTTGTCACTGATTTTTCGGACCGCACAGAATATTTCTCAATTCTGAATCCCGCAATCCCCCGCACGCATGAATTTTTGTTCACAAAGCAAAGTACAAACATTTCTAAAATAATAATGCTCCATTTTCCATGATATGGACATGGCCCCCCACATTCTGGAACAGGGCCCCTAGGGATCTTTTGCGGGCTCTCCGGCCAGACTTTTCATGCGCCCTTCTATAAATTTTGGTTCAATAAATTTTGGCTTCGCCGGAGATGCCCTGGTCCCTCTGCGGGCCGAAGTGATTACGTTGCTTCATGCGCCAGAACCTGGGTGCGTCGCGGTTTCTCCAGTTTCTCCGGACTGTTAGGTGCATACACTTGCACTTTCGGCACAACTCAATCGGAAGTAAATTGCCCATGGTGGTAGATCGGAGTTGTGCTCGGTTTGGAAGAAAGATGTACCTCCACTCTTCTTTCTGAATGTTTTTAAATCATTGCATGTAAAATGAAAGTTTCAGCTGGTAGAAAAATGAATAAAAAAATTATATATGTATATATTTTCACACTTTCTTGTGCGTGCAGGACTCTGAGCATCAATTTTGGGGTTTATTTGCTGGTATCACACACAAAAATGAGCTGACAAAATCACAAATGGAAGGGGACACCTACGAACTCAACAGGATTGAGCCACATAGGCTGTGTTTTTAGTTGACTAAAGCTAATGTTGGTTGTGCACATTGTGTAAAATAAAAATATCTTCAGTATCTCATCTTCCAAAAATTTTATCAAATTTTGAAGCTGTTCATTTTAGCATTCAGTCAGTTTTTTTTTTTTGCACCGAGTTGAACATTGATTCCAGTCACTTCAAACGAAAATAGACATAGAAACAATGTTATAATAGTAGTAATCTCTGACAATTACGTGTATATGCAGATTCAAAAACATAGGAGAATCATTTATCTTGCTTATATTTATTCATACCACAAACTTTCATATTTAAACTTGGAAACATTCAAGGGGGGAAAAAAAGAACCACCACAAATAACAATAGTAGTAATAACGATAATAAAAGGAAAGCAATATATGGAGTATATGATAGAAGCAAGGGAGAGACGAAGATTGTGGATGTCTTTCTTCTCCTCCAACTGCTCCTCTTTAGGTACCAAATAAATAAAGGAACGGAGATGTGGGAGAGACCTTCTCCTCCTCTTTTATATTACTTGGAGAAGCATAAAAATACGGTGGGAGATATAATGCATACATATCTGCAGATATTTTGTATAAATGCACAAAATGGAGCTGTAAGGAGAAAGAGGAAAAGATGCAAGAAATTTGACTGAGAGGGAGGAGAAAAAAATATGATAGTTTTCTGAGGGAGGGTGAATTCGAGTTTTCTATATGTAATAGAAAAAGAATAAAAAAAAAAGAAGAGGGGGGAAAGAAGGATCCAATATTCAAGAGTGACGCCGTTACTAGTAAATCACAAGGCTTTTATGAAAGGTCCAGAAGAACGTAATGTCATTTTACTGCCGGCATAAAAATACGAAGCCCCCCCCCCCCCAACTCCTGAAAAAAAAAAAGAGCGTACAACGCGAGGGTCTTGTAGAACGCGGTAGAAAGAAGACGAAGCGTGAGGGACACACATACAGTATGGAAGACGGTAGAATATGGGAGGGTTGCTATGTGACTCCGACCAATGAGCATCGGAGTCGGGTTTATAGCTAGGGTCCGACTCTCTCTCATTCCTTCCCAACCACTTTCCGGATCCGTACCCACCGCATGCCGTACCCCGTGATGTTTATGACCGTTGTTCTGCCATAAAGACAAACGTAATCTTTGTAATGGCCGAAGGAAGTAGAAAACTACCACTTCAAACATCTGTTCGATTCAGTTGGAAAAAAAGAAAAGGAAAACGGAGCGTTTTCATGGTGACGGGGGTTTGCCACATTTGTGAGTATAGCACTGCATTCTTTGGCAGCGTATGGAGAAGACTTCTTGCGGTTTATATGCACTGTTACACTTAATTCCTTCTCTTCCCTTTTTTTTTGTTTTAAATTGTTTTTTATTCAGTTGAATAAATTGTTCATTTGTAAATTCATTGTTGTTCTTCCTCCATTTTTTCCCCCTCGTCAGTTACAATGGACGATTGTGTATGAAGCACGTGTTCGAAATTCCTAAGGAAGACTCTTGATCACGTTACAGAAATCGATCAGTCAATTGGAAATTTCAATGACTTCTTTGTAGATGGTTAACAAAAAAAAAGCACGTTGTCAGCACGAATGCGTAGAATTTTCGGAGCTGACTTGATTCTTCTTTTTATTATTGTTGAAAAACTTGAGCCTAATTGAGTTAATTGGTGCTTGAACTGATGAAAGTCAATGACTGCGTGAACAGCTCCGAGATTTTTCTTTCTATATTTGGTGAAGTGAGTGATGCATTGACGCTTTTTAAAAAAGTTGATTTGTTCAAAGTGAAATAAGTTACTGGTGAGTTTAACAGCGAAAAACCAAGAGCCTTCTTTTTTTTTTTTTCTAAATCTTTTTGAAGTTTTCTTTGCTTTTTTTTTTAGTATTGCCACTGTATATAATACGACTCGCGTAATACGATCACTTTTTTCAAGTCAAGAAGCTGTATCGTAGGATCGGGGTTTCTTAAACTTTCTCTTATCTCGACTCCAGAGAATCATTTACGCCTATCATCAGAAGCTCATCCTCATCGCGAATTTGACACATGTTCAAAATCCACTCATGATTCTAATCCTCGAATAAATCTTGAATGGGGTGTTTGATTGAGAAGTCAATTAATTACTCGGGAGTACGAAATCGGACATAATCATTAAACACTTTTTGTGTTTCAATAACTACCACTGCGTTCCTGACCAACTACTTGAAGCCGGGTCCAGGCCGACCGTGCAATGTCACAGCAAACCAAGCAGAAACCTATTTAGTGGCCTAGTACAGCACGTACGAACAAGATGACTTCTTCAATGTACCGACACCTTGTAGATCTTGCTCCTCTTGCACGATGCACAATGTGGTACAATTTATTGTCAAAATGGCCCGCATTATATTGAGCTTTTCCTGCTAACCGAGTTATGCTCAATTCGGTATGGCTCCACGCGGTCAGTTTGAGCCCATTTTGAAGAAGATGACCTAGACAGGCGGGCATCTAGGGCGATATGTCGGGAGGGGCGACTAATTGTGTAGGTTCGTAAGATCGTCCCGTGTTTTATGAGACAAATCACTTTTTTTCCCATATCAGCCTGCTCTTGGGAGTGGCAAACGCCTTCATTACCCGCCCTATTCTAAATCAGTACCTGGATCTGGATGTATAAATTGTTTATAACTTCTCTTCCTGCTATCGATAATTATAAGATATTTTCTAGATCTCGCTATTTTTCCTCTAGCGAGGTGAGTCAAAGGATCCAACGTTCACGAACAACAAAACGCTCAGAGAAAAAATTAGTTTCAGAAAACTAAATATGATGACAAGTTTAGCGAATGCACCAAATATATGGCAGAGCCATATTTTTAACGTTGGTCACAATAAAATCGCGGTTTTGTCAGTTAATACGAAATTCCGTTGGTAGAAAATATTTCCGTTGTTCTCTTGACTTCTACTTTATGGGACTCGACATTACCTGGATTATTTGCTCTCGACGAAAGATACGAGTACAAAATTGGGTGAAGGCATTGTATACCCCCGGTTTGTCTGTTCAATCTCCCCCCCCCCCTTCACAGACCCACTCTTTCAATAAACCTGCCAAATTTGGCATCTCCATTCAAAAAATCCACAGGAAAGTGACCAGCAACCCTAAAAAGCGAACTAGAAAAATATCCTTTTCTTTTCCTCCCCTTCAAAATAACATTTAAGTTCGGGGTGAAACTGCAATTAAAGTGAATAATCAGTTTTTCCCAGAGAAAATAAATCATTTATACACAAGATGGCGGAGCGTAAAAGAGAGACATTGAGAGAGAGAGGGTCCTTCAACTGCACTCTCTTAAATAGTCCTTTTCATCTCTTTTTCTTCCCTCCTTAAGAAATGATCCTTCAGAAAACTATTCAAACTAATTAGGGAAATTGAATAGAAATTTGTTTCTTTTCTTTCTTCTTTAAACATAATATAAGAATTAAAGAAAGGTAAAGCTCTCTCCTGAGTCTTAAAATCAAAGGGATTTTGTTCAGTTCAAAAATTATCGCTCCTTTTAAAATACAAAAGAATATCCACAATACAAAGAATAGATACATTCATGAGTACACAAAAGGATATTTCCCTCTTTTATAAAATATAATTCGACTTTGATATATGTATGAATTTTTTAAAATGTATATCTCAATATATTAAAAGATGAAATATTTTGAATTGAGAATTAAGTGATTGCATTTAATGAAACTGAATGCAAATTTCGAATTTTTTTTTCAACTAAAAATTGAATGTATCGGAATTATGATAATGATAATTGGTTATGAATGGGTTGTTTCGTTTAATATTGATAGGGAATTATGTTAACTTTTCTCAAATATATTCCCATAAATACATTACGATAATTCGGGATATTTAAAATAAATTGTTTTCCGAAAATATATCATATTCGATACTTTATATTTGATTAAATTTACATTTATTGGTCCTGATTATTGAAATCATATGGCATTATGATATTGCTAAATTTTTAAATTATCTTGTTGTATATTAATATGAATTTGAATTTCTTAAAATGTCATACTTGATGCGTAATATTATTAAAATTGTAAATAATATTTTGAAAATTTCAATATGTAAATAGTAATGAGATTTTTGGAAATGAGGTAGGAATTAAGTTCTGAAACCGAAATTCTTTTTATTAAGATAAACGGAGACAAGTGGAACACGGCACATGATTTGCAATATTCAATCAGCTTCTAGGAACGCTCTCTTTCGGAATATTGTTCGTTCTCATGCTTACTATATTTTTCAGTAAAAATATAATTGTTACGATAGCTACTCATACAAGATTGCCAGGAGCTTTCATATGACGATGTTAGGTTTGTGGTCTAGTCACTACCTGTTACAATGTTCTATACATTTCGACTATTTCTGAAAGTTGGCCTAACATCGATATTTCAGTGCCAATTTCTTCCTTTCAATTGCTTTATCTGTTATTTCAATATAGTTATGATATGTCTTAGGGTAAAGTAGGAATTGAAAGAGGTTTACACTTTCCCCCGCGTTTTCACTCTGCCGAGGCAAGTGTAACCCAACGCATTTGCACTAATCCCCATACCCCACG
The DNA here is from genome assembly GCF_987345545.1 of Pholcus phalangioides. Taxonomy (NCBI): domain Eukaryota; kingdom Metazoa; phylum Arthropoda; class Arachnida; order Araneae; family Pholcidae; genus Pholcus; species Pholcus phalangioides. Next base: position 5,972,440 of record NW_028301606.1, read on the forward strand.
TATTTCCGCAAATTTCGTATTTCCCTCATGTAATGTCGGATAATATTTACGGGGAGGGTGTTCTTTGCATTGCTAGTTTATACATTTCAAAGCTATTAATTAACACTGTGCGTTTTCTGCATACTAAAGTTGTAAATTAGCTTTTCATATCAATATAATGAAATGTTTGGGCTTTGTATGGTTTAAATGAACTTTTTCCTTTGTTTAAACTTCTTTCGGTTATGAATAATCGTTTTATGTATGATTTTACAGCAAAATCAGTTTTAGGTTTCACTTGTCTCCTCGAGGGGAGGGGGAACTACTACTGCTAAACTACACATGTACCATATTCCTCTGTGGAACTTGGATATGTTGGAATGTGTGTGTATGTGACGTGAGTTTTGTTTCTGTGTAATGTGCTGTCATCTGCCATCAATTTCCTGACACTGAGTGAAGTGCAATCATTGAATAATTGTACCGTTTAAAGTCGGTTGACGATAATTTATATCTTATTCCGGCGTGATTGCTTATACTGAAAATGAATGAGATATATATATATATATATTCTGGATTGGACAAATTTACATTCCAGATTCTATTATATACAAGGAAAGAATATTGTGAAACTATTAACATAGGGAAAATGTATAATTATACCGACTGATTAACTATGGATAATGATGATTGTGGTTATTATTACAGTTTTTATTACAGATTCCTTATTGTATATATGAAACATCGTTGTTCGTTATTTTCAAATGAATTAATAAATTTCCGGATACATCCATCCTTCGAGAACGCTTCGATATCTCTCTGGATGGGAAGCGGGTTGTGTATGTCCGGGCCTTCAATGTTCAATGCTGCTCTCTGTGGTGAGACTGTATTTCACTGGTTTTACATCAGCTAGAAGGTTTCCTATAATGGCTATTAAGAAGGTTAAGCTATTCAGCCAATTCCTACAAAATTTTATGGACTCGACGCCATATGGTGCGTTCTTTAGGAGGCTTTCAGATATCGAAGTTTCAACCATTTTTCCCGGACTTGACGACATCTGGCAGGTTCTGCATGATGGTTCTGCTATTAAAACACGAACCGATCTCTTCATTAAAACGTCTCGCCACGAAGAGCAACAGACCTACAGCCGTGCAAATATTCAATCATTATACTTCACTCATACAGTTAAAAAAATAAATGGGAGATGACAGCACAATAACAAGCATTGCACAGGAACAAAACTTCAACAAACCTTTACTTAGGTTTACAACACGCACACGCACGTTCGAACATGCACCAATTCATTAGTAGTTCCACAGAGGAATATGAACAAGATGCACATATATGGTTTAGTAGTGTTAAAACACCAAAACTTCAACAAGATTTCGATGACTTGATGCCAGATGCCAGCTGGTAGTGTTCCTATGATGCTTTTCATAGATATTTTTGATTAAATTTCGTGGTCTCGATTCCAGCTAATAGGTTCTCCTTCCTATGATGTTACGAAACATTAAAATTTCTATATTTCTAGGATTTAACGCCAGCTGGTAGCCTGGTATGTCCACTATGTTCCTCAGCTATCAAGATTGCTCTGTTGTTGAGATAGCACGGTACGTTTAACTTCAGTATTTCACGAATTCGACGTCAACTGGCAGGGACTCGAGGTTTTTCAGACGAATGATAATCAAGTACATAATAATGGTAGTGATAGCCGGTGGAGAGATTACAGAGACCAATTTCCGCACAGACAACATAGGTATTTGTGTATTTGTTCTAGGCCTCTATATTATGAGTTTCCCATCCCCCCCCCAAATTTATATTAGCATATATTTTTCTCAACTTTTTATAAATGTTATTTGGTAGAGTACTTGAAAATCATAGTTTTCCCTAAAACACATCGTGCTATTTCCAAAGTGCCCATTATTAGCAAACCCTATTAACCCTTTCCGACTCAGTGTGCCCAGTCTGGGCAAACCTTAAAAATCCACTTTTCAAACACTAAAAATTAACGATAAATAAAATGAAAATTAGTTTAGTGATTACTTTTCACCTTTTTTATTAACATTGCATAACAACACCACGCAAGCCGATCCATACTTTTGGCCTGGGTTTATTTTTTGAAAAATCTTATTTTTCAAAAAATAAGTTTGAAAAATCTTATTTTTCAAAGAAATGGATTCCAATTTCGAAGATTTTTTTTTTTTTTTGGATATAAAAATGATTTATGGAAAAAAAATCTGTTATTTTGTTGGTTGTACACTAATCTCTTTATTCTGCGCAAGTTTCAACTTTTTACATTCCAGGCTTGCCTAAAATCGAGTCCCGAACTCAAAGTTTGGCACACCCACAAAATTAAAATGGCAAGTGCAATCTTGACAAAATTATACCTGCTTGCTCCTTCCTCTAAGCCTGAATAAACTGCCTACAAAAATTTTCTTAAAGAAATTCCAACTTTAAAGGGTAGCGAGCAGCAAAGGGTTAAATATAAATTTTAGTATTATACCAATCAGTAGAGAATTCACACAGCATGTACATTGTACAATGCACCTATTGCAATATCAACTTCACAACAAAAATATATTCCAATGTTTCACAGACAGAGACGGATTTAACGGCTGGTAAAATGGCCCATCCTGGGCCTCTACATTTGTAGCGCTCCGCAAAACCACCAACTTTACACTTTTTTTCTAACTTAAGGGGGGGCCTAATATTTTCTTCTGCGCCTGGGACCTCAACTGACCGTCTCTGGTCACAGTTTTGTTCGATTCCTCAATTTCACATCTCTTTGACCGTAAAATGATTTACGAAACGATGACTGGAAAGTTTGCATGATTGATCAACATGAAATCCTCAAACCTTCGTGAAGATTCTGTATATTTGCAATGAAAAACTTTATCCATCTGATCTTGCTAACTTTTTTCGGACGAACTGCAATAATTGCCATCTTTGGTTCAGATCGTCACACAATGCCACAATTGGTGCAAATGTTAAATAACGCTGTCGGTCAAGAAGATATGTTTCCAAACGTTGAGGCAGCGTTGGATCATCATTGGCAACATACCAATATCAAACCGTTCTAGAGAACGATCATTCTTATTATTAAAAAGGATCAAATCATCGGTTCTCTCAAGTCTTTTACAGGAAAAACTGTCTTCTTTAGCTTTTTTTTTTTTGTGTATTGAATCTGAGATAACTAAATAATTAGATTTTGATGACTATCAATGATTTCGTTCATATGAAAGTGCGCAAAAAAGCATTTATCGTAAGATATTTCGTGGAAATTTTTACATTACATTTCTCATTAAAAATAGTGAACTTTTTTTTTTATGTGCTTCTATTTACTGTGATTGCTGGCGATCCAAACCTCTTCGACCAAAATCGGGGGTAGGGGAGGGCTATGAAGTCGGGCCCTGGAGGGGTCCTCCCTGCATTTCTTACTCCATGGACTCATGATTCTATTAAGATGGTTTAACATATAAAAATATTTCATAGACGTCAAAAGTCCTTGGACAAAACGAAACTTTGGTGAAAAAAAGGAACGCATTCTCTTCGAATTCAAACGTTAGCTGTTGCATTTTTAAGAATTATATTACTGCACATATATTTTATATATACATGACACGAGATATCTCTGTGAATTGAACAGAGAATTTTCATTTTGCATCCAGTAGAATCATTTTATATATATATATTTTTTTTGCTTCTATTCTTTTCTCCAGACACCATTTTCTACTTCGTCTCCATATTTCTCTCTCCAATACATCTTGAGGCTCTTTATTCTCCTCTCCATTTTTTCTCCTCTGCTCTCCAACTCACTCTACTCTCACCATCACCGGTGACAAGACGAAAGACAATGATGCATCAGACTATAGAAAATACGCTATAAGGTATAGGTATGTATGTATGTATATATATATCGAAGGTTTGGAGGGTTGAGAGGAAAAAGAGGAGGCAAAAATACTAGTGAAAAATGAGAGCTTGTCAAAGCGTTTTCTACCTCCCTTATATTCCCAAACTTCCCTTTTTGCAGAGCAGTATTCTGATATATATGCCGAGAGTAAGCGGTGCATTACGTGTAATATATAGCGCGAAATATTATTTCTCTCCTCTCTCTCTCAGAGACTTTCCCGTCTTGTCGATGGAGGGCATTTTTCAGTGTCTACCATATTTGTAATGGTGCAAAATGTCCGTTCGAATAGTGAGTGAAGGGAGAGGAACGGGGCGATGATGACCATGATGCGAAACTGAAACTTATCGAACGAGATAAACAGCTGCTACCCCCTGCTTTTAAAACGATATTCATAAATGATGGAATTGGAATTCCACAAAAAAAAAATAATAAAATTAAATATCTGAAAATTCCAATACGAGGAGTGACCATTTTTCGTATTAACCGTTGGTCGTTAAATCCGTGGGAGGATAAAAATGTGAAAATTGATGAATAATGTCATGCAACTCGGAAATTACATCAGAAAATATCAAAATAAATACTGAGAATTTTATCTGACGAAGGTGGAGATGAAATTATTAATCAGTATTATTTGATAATTCAAGGTAACGACCGACGTTAGTTGACCCGAAATTGCAAAAAGGAACCATGGCTATAGGCGCTCGTCTACAACAGCGAGTAACATCCCGCTCTATAAGGAGTATTTCACACTATTTTTCACTATTTCTGCTACTGATGAAGCAACTTCATTAGTTCCGAAACGCGTATAGCCGTGGTTCCTTTTTGCAATTTCGGGTCAACTAACGTCGGTCGTCACCTTGTATTATCTAAACCAAAAAGTAATTCATTTCTACAGTATTATTTGTTTCAAAGTAGCGTATGCAGAAGGACTCCTTTCCCATTGGAATACATCGAGTGAATCAAGGATCCCCTGCTACTATGTGATACTGGATTTGCCGGGTCCCAAGTTGTCACCCAATGTAAATAAAAAAATTTTCTGGAAGTGATGAAATGTTTAAAAAATGACGTCATCAAAAAATGGTCATTGTGTTTATTTTGGGCAACGTCAGAAAATGATCATATATGCAAATACTTCGACTTTCGGAAGATAGATGACACTATTCAAGGAGAAATAAAAAGGGTGAGGATAGCTGTGAATCTCTGGTTCGAACCCTGACTAGATGGAGGCTCGTCCAACGCCTTCGAAAGCTGCTCTAGAAGGTGTTGGCTCGTCCCTATGATTCTCACGCCACGTCTCTACCAAACACGCTATCGCAACAGTGCTCATCAGACGCTATTTTAACATGACTTAACAAGTAATGGTTAATCATATATTGACAGACTTAAATGATTGATCACTAAATATTGATCTATTTATTTCCGTTATCGTTGAGTAATTCCGATTGCAGTCTCGCTTTCTTTCATTTTTTTGTCTTTGAAAAAATCATAACGCAAGTAATTAATTGCGTTATCGGGGACTCGGAAAAGTAATTTTACCTGGTCATGGGGGATTGGCATGATAGTCTTACGACGGCCCTGATTCCCAACGCTATTGAATAGCGAAGAAGGTTCTAGAATTGTTCGTATTACTCTTTATCTCGTGTTACCCATTTTTGTTCAAAACGAGTGCGATTGTATATTAAGGATTTGAGAATAATAGTAGATAACATATTCCTACAAAATTCTCTTTACACGATCCATGAATATCCAAATTCCAACCACAAAAGCTTTTTTTGGGGGAAAAAAGATTAAAAAAACAAAACAAAATGCGGAGCAATGGAGAGAAAAATAAATATTGTTATGATGATAATAATAATAATGACACTATAATAATGAACCCTTTCTTCTGTACGAGACTTTAATGAGATAGCGGATGGTTGCGAAATTCCGCCTAAACAAAGAACGGCGTATATATCCATTCATGCATCCGATAATGAGAGAAATTGCCGACAGGATGGTGGGTGGTCGAACAGAGAGGATCGGGTTAAAAGTGGCTTTCAAAGTCATTTTTTTCCATTATATTATTATAATAATCATTATTATTTTCTCTTTTGTTGGAATAATCAAGGCTATTGTTTCCTTTGAATTTTTATTTGTGTATTCCTTCTTAATGTCGTTATAAATTTCTTTGGAAGATTTCTCTTCAAAGTCAGAATTTATTCTAGAATGTTTGTTACGATTTGCAACTCTCTCATGATGTTCGGTTATTTATTTTTTATGAGTCGACTTAATAATTACATCACGTAATATTAACTTTGATTATTGTGCATTTATATAAAAATATTATTATGTAGAAACGGATGTGGGGGGATTTCCGATTGTTCTTTAGAGAATGTAGATGTTTATAATTATGAGTAATTGATTAATCGTGTTTACACACCGCAATTTTTATTGTTTATTCGAATCGAGTACGCCTCTAATTAAGTATTATTTGAGCAGAGCAAAAGCAATTATATATTAGTGTTCCCTTCATCAGTGTTGTTCAACCGCTGGTCCGTGGACCGGTGCCGGTACGCACAACATTTACCCCTATTTCTACAGCACTGATAATTTTAGATGTTATCAGTCTCTACATTGGTTTTTATTTCTGTCTTAGCCCATCAAAAACAAAAATAACTTGCGGACCACCAAAAAGAGAAATTATCGAGAACCCGTAAAAAATAAATTGGAAAAAATTGTGTGTTTTACTTTGCTCAGTGGTTCTCAACCGGTGCTCCACGGAGCCCCCCGTGTGCATTCTCCAGGGCTCCACGGCCGCCGCTCGAGGAAAATAAAAAAACAGTAAATATAAAAAAAAAATTAATAATAAAAATAAATGAGTAACTTTTATGAATAAATAAAAAATAGGGCTACAGGGCTCCGCCATAGAAATTATGTACCAGAGAGGGCTCCGCAAGTCAAAAAAGGTTAAGAACCGCTGTCTTAGCCCATCAGTAGGTCTGCGAATAATTTTTTCCAATTTATTTTTTATCGGTTCACAATAATCTCTATAATTTTTTTGGGCAGTCCGCAAGTTATTTTCCTCATCTTTTTTTTGCCAGTCCGCAAATTACTTCTCCTGTGTATTTATTTTTTACCGGCCCACAAGTTATTTCTCTTATTTATTTATTTTTTCAAGCCCACAAATTAATTATTCTTTACATTTATTTTTTGGTGATCCGCAAGAACTTAAATTTCTCTAATTCACGGTACTTATTTTGTACCGTTCTGCAAATTATTCCTCACATTAATTAATTTTTTTGACGGTCCACAAATTATTTGAATTTATTTATGCTTTGCCGGTTTTTAAATTATTTCCCCTATTCATTTTTTCGGGCCGGCAAAGCATTCCTTCTATTTGTTTCTTGCTGGTCTGCAAAGTATTTCTGTTTATTTATTTTTTACCAATATGTAAATTATTTCTTCCTATTCATTTATTTTTGCTGGTCCACAAATTATCATTGATCCCATTTCCGTCGGCTCGCGAGTGTGAAAAGATTGAAGAACACTGCTCCACATATAGTTATATGTATTACAATACTCTTAATAAGAGATGGATGGATTATATCTCTTCTGATATAAATATTAAATGTGTTTTTATTCATTATAATTGTTGAACTTCAACGGTGGGTAAATTTTTGATTTTTAAAAGTGAGTAAGTAACGTGACTAACAGGCATTTGTTTCAGTTTTGTAATTTAAGCACTGAAAATAACAGGAATAATGTCAACAAATCTCATAAGCGAAAATGACTTACTTTTGTGGCTCATTGGGGTCCCTCTTCTTCTTCTTCTTCTGTGTCTTAGGTCTCTTCAGAGATTTACCTCCACTTGGTGGCCTCTCAACAGGCTCTGGGGATGGGCGTTTGATTCCTCCCATCAGCTATTTATCATAGGATAGAAAATAAAACAATCAAATTATCAAACAAGTATTTCATTTGAAATGAAAATGCGAAAACAATTACAGTATTAAAGACTTTGAAAAATTTAAAAAAATATACATTTTCAGAAATGAAATGTGATCAAAATTGTGTTGCAAAACAGGGGTGAATAAATCTATTTATCGATCTGTGTGGGGCATTCAAATATTTTGACCGGGCATGTATTTTTTTCAACCATATGTCCGACGCCAGCATATAAGATAGCCGCTGTGGTGGTTGAGTGGTCATAGTGACGGACTCGCATCGTGACGAACCAGGTTCGAACCCCACCGTCGCTGCAGTGGTGTTCGGCTGAAGTTGGTTTCCCGTGGTTCCCAACTTCGAGGCGCAAATGCGAGCCGATCTCCCCATTAAAAAGTCTCGCCACATAGAGCAACAGGTCTACAACGATAAATTATTCAATCAATACACTTCACTCATAGTTAGAAAAAACTGGTGGCAGATGGCAGCAGAGTACACATAACAAGCATTACACAGAAACCAACTTCACGTCAGGTTTCACTACACGCACATTCCCGCATGTACCAATTCGTTAGAGGTTCCGCAGAGGAATATAGACGAGGTGCATACATGGTTTAGTAATAGTATTAGCATATAAGATATTGATTCGGGCATGTAAATTTTTGGAGATTCGGCCAGCCCTGTTGCAAAATTTTAGTATGGATTGCATGGATAATGAAATTTTTAGAAATTATAAGCCTATTAATGAGACCGATATGGAGTAAACATTCATTTTAAGTAAAATTTTGTCATGGTTGTCTTAAATGTAAGAAGTTATGGAAAATGTACTGAAAATATAGGATTTTCATTTTGATAGGAATTTCTCATATTTGTAATTTCTCTCAGAACCCTTCCAGATTTTAAAGCTTCTAATGTGCTGTATATTCGTGAATTAATAAATGCAAAAATGCACGAAATGAGGCTAAAGAAATCCACAAAAACTTCGTAATTGCTTAAAAATAAGCCGTTTTTTACAAATTTTAAAGAAAAACTCCGGAAAAGCTAGTGATTATGAAATATTCTTTTGAACGAAAAATATACGCATCAAAGTATAAACCCCCCTAATAAGTTTTGTAATGATACTAATTTTAATTTCTGTTTGGAATAATTTTTTCTTATATTGATAAAAAACACGATACATAAGACATTAAAGAGAAAACCGGGAGAAAATAAAGCAAAAAAAAAATCGAAAGATACAAAGAAAGATTAAAAACCGTGTGAAATCTCAAGGGGCGCGGTGTAAAAGAAAATAAGATCTTTCCGAACAAACCTCAAACAAAGCCACTGGAAACAAAGAAACACGAAAAATGGATTTCAAATTAACAAGGGAAAGAAAAACTAAGAAAATATATAAAAGACAAGAAATTCAAAGATCTTATATATATATATAAATAGACCGTATCACATAAAAAAAAAGGAGTGAAAAAAAAATGGAGTAATATCCACATCAGATATAACGAGCAAAGACATGAATCATTTTTCAAAACTCCCGAGAAGTGTACCTGGTACATCAAAGGAAAAATAAATATTAAAAAAAAAGGGTTCAAAATCTTGTAAAAGTGAAATCACAGGATTATTTTCGCCACAAGAAACTCGAAATAATAATAATAATAATAAAAAATCTTTAAAAAAAAAATGTGAGAAATCTTAAGAAAATTACGAATTGATAAGATTTCAGTCGGAAGTTTAGAAATAGAAAAAAAAAATTCTGAAGAATTAATTTTTTCTTCTTTTTTTTCGGAATTTTCAACACCAGCATAATCTCATCTGCCAAAGAGAAAAGCAACAAGCCATATTCAAAGAAACTTCTTGAGAAACAAGAGATAGAGATAAATACGGGATTCACACACCCCCCGGAAAAAAAAAATTATTTTATAATCACGCTATTATACTATAATTCAATATTTTGAATATTCTTTGTTTCAAAAGAAAAATTACATGTAAACTATAGTTATACTCCTTAAATATTAATTTCGTGGTGTTTAAGAAAAATAATCTCTTAGAAACCAATCTTTTATTGAATTTTTTGAAAACGAAAATTAGCTTGAGAAGAAAGAAATATTTGAATCCTATTAAAGTATTTAAATGGGAATGTGTTTGTATAAATTTTGTAAAGCATGTGGAAGAGAGAGGCATGGTAAGCGTCAAAGATATTTGATTTCAGATTTCGAATTGAATAGATAGACTAATGTAGGGATTCCGCAAGCTTTCGATTTTTGCAGCACCCTTGGGAATAGAGAATAGGAATTTAAAAATGGCACTCGCGTATGGTTTTCGGGCACCTTGATGGCAGCACAATAGAAGAATTGAATTTGATTTCGAAAAAAATTGGAAAACATCGTAAGTAAGTAAAAAACTTTGAATTGTTTATTGTAATGCACATCCCTAAAATTTGTTAGTATTGGTTCACTTTTTAAAAAAAAATTAGAAATCAATTTCATAACCTATGGCAGGAGTCTTACCTTCCAGATACAGTGAACTAAATTGAAACTTCTCACGAGACCCGAGGGGCACCAATTCATGTAACTTAGTGACATATTAATAGTGGGGCTCAAGTTAAACATGAACAAAAATAATTTACCAATTTTATTTATTAGTTCTGAAATTATTATTTTTATCAATAGTTTTGTAGTTAAGTTTTTTATTAACTACTGATTAAATTGGTTGATTACGAGATTAATTTTAATCAGAAATCACTTTGAATCATTCTTTGACTATTTATTTCGGGAATTCCGAAATCATTTTTTAGAAATCATTTCTTCCAATAATTATGCAATTATTCTTTTATTGATTACGAAATAATTTGTCAGAAATTTCGAAATTATTTTTCTCATTGATTTATAAGTTATTTATTTTCCACTAATTTCGAAATTATTTGTTTCAAAAAATTCAAAAATTACTTCTTTCACTGATTCTGTTTTCAATTTTTTCCCGAATATCCATTTCTTTATTCTAGAGATTTATTTTATTTTTCTTTTATTCTAGAAGTATTTTATATATTTTTTTTTAATTTTTAGAACTATTTTATATTCATTTTTAGAACTATTTTTCATTCATTTTAGAATTGTTTTTCATTTGTTCTAAAATTATTTCTTTCATCAATTCCGAAATTATATCTTTTATTAATTCTAAAACTAATTGTTTTTTTAATGTTAACCATTTTCTGAAAACGATCGGTGGGACACGCGAAAAGCTCCGAGGGCCAAATGTGGCCCGCGGGCCATCTGTTGAAGACCACTGACCACTGACCTATGGTATCAAAAATTAAAATTTTATAGCACCGGATACATCGTTTAGGAAAAATATTTTTCTTAATTACTATGGTTATTTCATTGCAGTTGCATTCTATAAATGAAATTTTAACTTAAAAATATGTTTCAAAACCATCTTGCGACACTTCTAAAATGCTACGTAGTGATATTCGGGTGTTCGTAGATAATAAATTTCAATCCTTTATTGATAATTATCATCAAACTAAGTTTAGAAACTTCATTTGACCACTTATTACTTGATAATAATTTAATAACTATTTGATTTATAAATAAATCAATTTTTTTTTAGTTTCTTTAACTTGAGATTCGAAATCTGTAAATTCTTCGTATTCAAGATATGTTTATTTATTGAATGTTATTTCAATGAATACATTTCCCTATTTTGTTAAAGGAAATTTCTTACAAATTTTCCAAAAAAAAAATACATAGAAAACTCATAATATTATACAAATATTTTCGCCTCAAAACCTCAGGTCATAAAGAAAAACAATTCCACATCTAACAATGCACCAATTTGTACGCGAAGCACACAATTTAAAATTAAAAAAGAAAAAGTTTTCTATCGATAATAAACATTCTGATTTGAATATCATATATATATTCATAAATATACATATTTCTTTTATTTTAGATCATACCGATTCCCTGTTATTTATGCATTTTCTATTCCTCCCATCCAATTCCAGAGATTGATACACATATTACGTATAAAGATACATACGTATTTACATATATATGACTGGGGAAAAACAAACATGAAGAAATTTTTTCAAGAAAAATCATAATTTCTATCTCGATACATGGACGAAAAAAAAAAAAACGCAAGTTGAATATTTTATCAGATGCAAGACATAATTGCGAATACGTTTTTCATGTTTTTAAAGTATTTCAAAAAAAAAAAATAGAAAAAATTCAGAATACATGCACAAAAAAAAAAAAAATTACAATTTTTTCTCTCCTTCCCTTATTATTTCTCCTAAAAAAAAAATTCCGGAAAAAAATTGTGAATCCTTTTCCCCTGTTCTAGAATCTTCTACCATCGCCCCCTCTTATTTTTAGGTTTGAACCAACGCATTTAATATTTACGAGGAAGGCCTGCATCACGAATTCATGGACGGGAAAACTTTATTTCGGGAAAGGAAAAAAATAATAATAAAACAAAATTTCTGTAGTGAAATTGCTTCAAAAAATAAGAATTTAAGGGAAAAAAAAAACATTTTTCTTACCATATATATATATTTCTTTTCTATATATTTATTATTTTTATATATTTCTTCTTCTTTTATTATTGTTTTCAATCAAGTATAAAACAAGAATTTTAAAACCTCCGGCCCCTGTTTTCTAAGATTATTTAGTATAAAATAAAATAAAAAAAAAAAAAAATGTTATTTCATGGTGAAAAGAAGAAAAAAAAAACGAATAAAACAGGAATTGCATTAAAAATATTATTCTCAGAGAACTGAATGGATTAAATTTAAAATTAAAATTGGACTTTATGCTCCCTTGAATGACTCTGAGAGCAAGAAGAAGATTTTTACTTAAGGTTATGGGAAAAAAAATATATATTTTTACATTTTCTTCTCTATTTCTAAATATGATATATATTTTAAATTTTTATTCTATTTCATTTATTATTGTTGTTTTTCCCCCTATTTTTACTGATTTATTAGTTTTTCTTTTGCGTTCCCTTTCTTGTTATTCAATCGGGTAAGAGGTTTTCATTTCGTTTCGAGAGAGATCGATGATCGCAATATGAAAATGCGTCCGGATATATTTTTGGTAATGCATTCTGATGTGTTTCTTTATTTTATTTTTAAAAAAAGGGTTTCGAGTTTTTGATATTGTTAATAATAATAATAAATATGTTCGGGAATAAATTTCTTATATGTATATTTTTGGATTTCTTCGAAATGATTATAATTTTGTGTGGGGGGGGAATATTAATATTATTTGATATGGAAGCGCGTTTGGTTTTTTTTTTTTTGGTTTTTCTTGAATGAATTTGGTGAAATTATTTTCGGTGTGGGTTGGTGACTATATGTGAACCGTATTTTATGGGACGTTCGCAAATTTTTGAGCTTAAGGAGCTTCACAAGAATGCATAGTTTCTCAGCGAAATTTACTTGTTTTTTTTATAAAGAAATTAAGAGTGAAGAGTATGGTCATAATTTATAAATTATGCAGTATTATGATAATTATTACTTTATTTATGCACATTCACTTCACAAATTGATCATAATAAGCGGTTTTTCTTAGTGATAAATGAAACAGCTGAATTTGCAGTGGCCCTTTATTTCCTGCCCACCGTTCATAGGTGTAGATAGACATGAAAGGTTGGGGCACGATAATGAGAGCTGGGGTGGGGCATGATGATGATGCCAATTTATATATATGCATATACCGGCTCCGTCATTGACTCATGGGGGGGGGGGGTCCTCCGATCTTTTTATCAATACAGTGGAACATTCCCACAGACTCTTCCTGTTAGCGGACACCTCCCGTTAACTGACACTATACTGGATTACGTTAGTGGACCTCAATGTACCAGCGAATCCTTGCTATAACAATACTCGATATAACGACAAATCCCTCTACACAGCTAGTAAAAAACTAACATGGAAAAGTGTTTTCCATTTTAGGATCGGGGACGAATATTAAAGGAGTTATAACGCTTTGAAATTTTGTGACGTGTCAGTTACGCCCAAACACCCAACGAAAAAAAACATTTCTCCCATGCAGTGGGTTGCCGCTAATTGAAAATGAACTGAAGCATTCAATTCTGTTAGTATAGTGATATTAACCTTGTTGTTACGTGTTAAAATCGTCCCACTATATTGGCAAATTTATCACCGAATTTATAAAGCGTTAGCAAAACGAGGTCTATTGAAAAAAATAATTTTCCCAAAATATCTACTTTCTTGCCAAAATGTGGTAATTTTCTTTCCTTCACTGTTGAAACAAATTCTTTGAGGGAAAGGGCAATGGAAAAAAAATGGTTTCCACACAGCTTTAGCTTTCTTGATTACGCTCAGAATTATAGCATTGCTATCAGTTTGAAAACGCCAAGTTATACGTTTGGTGCACGTTCGGGGAATTTGGCAGGATTAGAAAGTGACGTCATCAATTTTTAATGCGTTATAACTCCATAATTGGTGGTCAAATCAAAAAACTGAAAACACTTTTCCATATTTGTTTTTCACCAGAAATCATGAGTTCAATTATTGGGCGGTCGATAGTATCCATCCTGTATATGACATGGGTGTCGTCATGTGTGTTTTGAATTAAGAAGCAGTTGAAAAAGGATGAACGTGTCTAGTGTCCCAGGCGTCAAATTCACCCTTGATCGTTCGAAATTATGGGACATCCAAATATATGCTTGCGTCTGGTGACAGAGTACCTTTTTCCAATTGTGGTCCTGTAATCATTTTCGTAGTGGGCACTCTCGTCTAGTGAGGGAAAACCTGAGTGTACAAATAATATCTCATTTGCAATTTGATGCTCTTTTTGGAGAGATGATGCTATTGCAATTATATATAGTCTAAAAAAGAAACCACATAAATGCATCAACAGCAGAACAGTATTTGTCTTCCGTATGATGTTTGGAAGAAGAAACGGGCATATCAATGATTATTCGGTTAGTTAACTTGTTTCAGCATATTAGAATTAATCACTTCTGGCACAATTGAAAAAAATCAAACTCACCAGACCGAGGTGACCGCTATCGTCACTGTCCTCGCTTGTCTCAAGACCAGGCGATGTATGGTTCGAACCTGGTGGCGAACTGCCCACGGAACCTGGCCTCGCTTGTCTCTGGGGACCATTGAGCTGTAGCGAAAACATGGACGACGACTGCACCCCCATCATGGACTGATGGTGGTGTTGCTGTTGCTGGATCTGATGCAACTGGTGCATTCCCATCTGAGGATGTCCCTGCGATGCAAAGCGGTACTGCTGGTGATGCGGATGCGTCGTCATACGCGGAACTTGGTCCAAGTGGGCGTTGCTGTAATTCGGTGGCATATTGTATGATTGAACTCTGCAAAATTGGTTGATGAAAATTTGGTTATAATTTTGTGTGACTTGAAGGACAAGAAAGATGAATCATCAGTATGAACACATATCTTGTACTTAAAAGTTCTGTAAGACGTGCATCATACTCACTGGAAATGGACTGATTGGGGTGGCATCATTGCGCTCTCGCCCAGTTGGACCATATACAAGTCCTGTGGCAACTCGACTTGGTTGTTGTTCATCGGACCTGGTCCCTGGTACCTGTTCTGCTGTTGTTGCTGCTGCTGCTGTGCCACGTCGACGTAGCTAGTCATAGTCGGAGGCGATGATGAAACGGCAGCCATGACCATTCCTCGATCCGTCTGCTGCTGATTGACCGTCTGACTGCAAGGTGGCGGTGGTTGTGGTGAATGCTGGGACAATGGTGGAGACGGCGGCAACATGTGCTGTTGTTGCTGCTGCTGCTGCTGGGATGCCTCCTGTTGCTGTTGTTGTTGTTGTTGTGACCCTTGATGATGATGGGTAAGCGGCTAGAGAGAGGGATATGGACATTAAAACAATGAGACCGAATGTAATGAATTCAGATAGATCAGAAGAGAAAATGCATCATTATTTTTATTTTAATTGACCTTAATGTATCAAAATGTATTGAGACAATTCGTTTCTCCGAAATGAAGTAATGACATTTATATTTGCTTTTCTTTGTCATCGATTGTTCTAATCCGGATGAACTATATTGTCTGTTACATTTTTCCTTTTTCTTCTTGAACTTATAGATGAAGGTACATTGAAACATATCCGAGCTTACAACCTAAATCAATCCTTCAAAGCATGCATTTTTATTTTATTATTTCGAAATTTACTATGTTCATAATTTGATACCTGTTTCTACGTATCAATAAAATAAATTTAGCTAAAAAAATCATATTGCGTAAAACTTTAAATTTTTTTAGGAGATTGAAAGAGTCATTGATAGTTTAAATCTAGAGTGAATTTTTCTATGAGACAGTTTCTACCGTGATAGTTTATTGTTTCTATGCGTCTCAAAACTAGCATGGTGAAAAAGTGTGATACATGGGTACGTAAGTTTCCGTGTTGCAGATCCTATTTCAACCAGGATTATTTTGATTTTTCAAAGAAATGTACTGCAAAACATGATATTGTAATACAAAAGTGACAGCATGTTTCTTCGATCTCTCAAAATGCAGAACAAAGTACCTGTACTGCGTACTTGGTCAGTAATAATTAAATTGGAACGGTAACAAAAATGCTCTATTGTGTCACTATCGTTATCAAATTTCTAGGAAAAACCCGTTTTCTGTAATTTTGATCCACCAAATTATTCAGTACTTGATACAAATTGATACTGATCTTTTGAGTGTTATTTGAGATTCTTATGAAACGACAAATTAAAGGGAAAAGCTGTGATTGCAGAAGTCTTTATGAAGATTCATACTTTAGATGTAGGGTTAGGCGTACCGTTGTACCTTAACCGTAATACAATATGAAATACTTGAAATAGTTTTGACAGTAAGCTGATATTTTGATGTTTTTGGAGTGCAAGAGATTAGAAACGCATGACCTTACAACTAAACGTGGTTATGGATCTTTGTCTATGGCATTGACAGAGATTTTGCTAAGAGGCCCCCTAAAGTGAAAAAATAGTGTTCTTGTTTTTTTTTTCCACGTTTTAATTTTAGTGAACTATATTTAGTGATTATATCTGTGCATTATCCTGATAAATCGTATAAAGTGCTCAATCATAACAAGTATCATGGAAAAAGTTATTGATATTTTTCGTAAATAATAGAGAATCGTGTACCTTGGAACAGAGGTGCCGACATGAAGAAAACATGGGGGGGGGGTGAAAGTTGCTGGTCGTCCCGTACATACGGGACTCAAGCGAGCGCATACGCAAGAGAGAGAGGGTGCATTACATTGTTTTTTCAGAAATTATTGGGGGAGGGGCTCAGCTCTCCGACAAAATTTATTGGGGGGCTGGTGCTCAAATGGTCTCAGTACCTAGGTTCTGGCACCACATGACCTTTTCCATGAACTTTTCCTAGTTTGCCTTGGAATACCCAATCCACACAAACTTTTAATAACGCTTCTTTTGCATTTAAAAACAATTTATATTTAAGTTTTAGTTCTATTATTTTTCTCCTATAAAAACTTCCGCTATATCTGTTTTCTTCTCTTCTATTCACCTCAGGTTATTTCCTGGTCAAATTTGTGGGAAAAAACATGAGGTTTACAGTGTAGGATGTGTCCAATAAAAACTTTTTACCAAATGAAATTCCTTAGGAGAAGAGGGGAGAAAATATTTCATTGTTTATTACTACCAGATACAGCAAATGTTGATTAATGATTAATATTGAATATGATTAATATTAAAAAATATATTATTTTTCCTGTAACATTTGTATTTTTTATGTATAATTTTAATCTGTTTCCAGGTACAGCAGTGCATGCTTCAAAGTATAAGACCACTTGTTGTATCTAGGAATATTTTTTGTCCCTTTTCAGTCAGATATCCATATTTCGTGATTGCAGTAAGAAAAAATGGTGATTTAAAATTTACATGATAATTCATAGAGTATACACATACTAAAAACGAATTTAGTGAAATTTCACAGTAAAAATTGACTGAGAGGAAAAACTGAAAAATAATGTGCCAAACAATCTGCCCTACTTTTTCTTGTACATGTTTGATGTCCTATGCGCATCGTAAGTTATTCTAAGCTATAAAATATTTATATAAGTGCCTTGTGGGCTGGAGTTTATTTAGCCAAATGACGTAAAAAACATGCCACGTGATGTAACAGTGACTTTAAAAAGCTAATATTCTCACCTGCGTACAGCCGTAAAGGTCATTGGAGCTCGAATCGCTAGCAGACGTTGGTGGAAGATGGATTGGCGGGATATCGAACTCTTCGTCACCGAAACTTGGCGTGTGGAATGTCTGTAATATAATTCACAAAATACAGCATAAAAAATATTACATGTTATTTTATTAACAATCATATTCATAAAATCGACAGCAATTAATCATTAATTACGAAAATTACATACGCTGCGCTGCATTTGCCCCTAACTGTATTTTTTGAATTATCTTTTTCTTTTTAAGAATTGTTTTCCCACTTTCTGAAATGCATACCAGACAAATTTGTTGCTGTTGTACACCCAAGTAAATTATCCAGGGGAATTTCGGATAGGGATCATATATATATATATTAGATGAAAATCACACTATACATGTGTAAGGCCGGTATTATACTATGAAAGTTTCATAAAGGAAAATCCCGGCTTTATAGTCAGTTGTTTTACCGACGGTGTGTCAGAATGGTGATGAAAAAATTACTAGTGTATGAAAATGGACAGAATTAATGAATTCAATCATTAATAATGTAACAAATGTTTTTCACTTTATTTGAACAAATTCTAATCATGAAAATGAAATTTATAATTATTTCAAACACGCAAATAACCATTCAGGGTGCCCCATGAATTCGTAAGAAGTTTCAAAATTCATAAAAATTGAAGGAATTGGTACAATGCGAAAAAATAATTCTCACGAAGAAGGATTAATTTTAGTAGAGGTAACAAATTCAGTTCAAATTTTGTAGAGGGCACTCATTGTCCTGATTAGACCTGAACCTTACTTTAATATCTTCTGCGTCCGAAACGTCCGTAAAGCTTCAGCTGGCGATTCATGACTTAGGTAAAACAATTTTACTTTGTGCTTCATGCACCGACATCAACATCCCGATGTAAACTTTATGTAAGAGTTAGTAACAGAGAAATCCAGAAATGATCTATAAATCATATACTCCGTATTTTACAAGACTCTGAGTTGCATGTTTCCAGTGATTTGCTTTCTTGCAGCGCTCTCTATAGACAAAATTTGAACTAATTTTTTTTTCTGTACCAAAAAATTCTCTTTTCGAGAGAAAACAACTTTTTTCCAAACCATATTCAAAAACTATTTAAGAATTTGTGTTACAGCCTGTATAATTATAAACTACTGAAAACAAAATTTCTAACAATTTCATAAATATAAAAAAAAGAAAATGCTTCGCACCAATTACCAACAGTAACGACAACGTAAAAAAATTGCAAAATGCAACTTAACAATCAATTCATTCATGAACATATATTCTTGATTTCTACACGTAAAATATTTCCAAAAATAATGACTGTCTATAAAAAACGGAACAATAAAAGTTTGTACTGATTTAAAGAAAACGAAATAAAATAAATAGAGACATTTTTTGTCATTCCTAGAACGAAATGCATAAACACTGAAAATGACTGACGTTCCTCAGAAGATTTCGACACTACTCAACATATACGAGTCATCGTGAAAAATCTCGTTATTACAGTGAACAAGTAAGGGGAAAAAACTTGACAATAGTGGAAGAAAGAATCAAGGAGATCCAACTCGAAATATGCGTATATATCCGTCAGCGCGTAGTCGCATAGGTTCAAGGTTTGAACGACGGGAAAATTTTTCTAGTTAACTTTATGTAAATCCATAGGAAAAAAAATACTCAAACAAATATTCCAATATACTAGCCAATGAATGGTTACAAAAACTAAAAAAAAAATATATATATACATATAAATATAATAATAATGTATATTTTATGCATAAACATGCAAATTCATTCCCTGGTGGTCGGGACCCACAGTTTGGGGACAACTGCTCTAGTGGGCTCTGAATAGGAATTATTCAATGTAATCATACCATACACATGATACAATCAGTTGTTTTCACGATGGTGTGTGGAAATGGTGATAAAAATAATATTGTTGAACAAATTCTAATCATGAAAATTAGATTTGTAGTTATTTTAAGCACTTGAAATTATTATAATGCATAACTTAGTTTAAATTTTACTGTATAATTTCTTTTTCACTAAATGTCATGTAAGGTTTTTTTTAAGTTCTTATAATTTATTGGCAACTGCTTTACTCTTGGGAGTCGATATGTATTCTGTATTAAATTAGAATTTAATAAATGAGAATGAAAAAAATGGAAAAAATTAATAACCACTGAAAATGAAATTTCTAACAGTTTCATAAACTTAATAAAAAACGAAGAATGCAATTTAAAAATTAATTTATTCTGGAATATTTCCTTGATTTCTACACGTAAATATATATGTATATATATATATATATATGCAAATTCATTTTCTAGGGCAGTGTTTCTCAACCGCCAGGCCGCGGCCCGATACCGGGCCCTGGCATCAGTCAAACCGGGCCGTGAGTGATTCATCGTTTTCCCATTCATTTCCCATTAGTCGTGAGTCGTGCTTTTATGACCGGGCCTTCCACTCGAAAAAAATACCCAACTGGGCCTCGAGCTTCCAAAGGTTGAGAGCCACTGCTGTAGGAGATTCGCGAACCACAGCTTGGGAATCACTGCTCTAGAGGGCTCTGTGTAGGGATTATTCAATGAAATCACCACTAAGTACATAATGCAATCACAATCACTTGTTCCCACGATGGTGTGTGAAAATAGTGATAAAAAAATAATATTGTTCGGAATGGACTAGATAAATAAATTCGACGAATTCTTCAATTAATTTCATAATAAATGTGTTTCCCTTTTGTTGAAGAAATTCTAATCATGGAAATGAAATTTCTAATTCTTCTAAGAGAACTTGAAATTATTACACTATATAACTTACTTTTTTAATTTTACTGCATAAATTTATTTTTCTGTCACTGAATAGTAACAGTTTTTTTTTTAAATTCTTATATTTTATTGGCAACTGCTTTACTCTTGGGAGTCGATATGTGTATGAAATTAAAATTTAATAAATGAGAATGAAAAAAAAAATGAAAAAAACTACTAACCACTTAAAATGAAATTTCTAACAGTTTCATAAACTTAATAAAAAAAGATGAATGCAACTTAAAAAAATTAATTCATTCAGGAATATTTCCTTGGTTTCTACACGTAAAATATTTCCAAAAATGATGACTTTCTATAAAAAACGGAACAATAAAAGTTTCTACTGATTTCAAGAAAACGAAATAATGAACCGAGAGACATTGTCATTCCTAGAACGAAATACATAAACACCGAAAATGATTGACGTTCCTCAGAAGATTTCGACACAACTCAACATATACGAGTCATCGTGAAAAATCTCGTTATTACAGTGAACATGTAGGAAAAAAAACCCAAAAAAACTTGACAATAGTGTAAAAAAAAAAAATCAAGGAGATCCAAGTCGAAATATGCGTATATATATATATCCGTCAGCGCGTAATCGCATAGGTTGAAGGTTCGAACGATGGGAAAATTATTCTGGTTAACTTTCTATGCAAATTCATAGAAAACAAAATATTCAAACAAATATTCCAAGATACTAGCCAATGAATGGCTACAAAAACTAAAAAAAACACCACGTAATAATGTATATGCTACGCTGAATGTACAACTACGGCCATTGTTCGGAGTTTAGATTATTATTACAGAATTGACCTTCAGTCTTTTTGTACAGTTTCTTCTCGTTGTTCGAACAGTAGATGGTTTCATTGTATTGTAAATACACCAAGGTTGTTTATTGTCCGACAAAGCGGTTAAGAATTTGAGGAGGAGGAGGAGGAGGTTTGTTATAATGCAATTAGAATTATTACGAACAATACTATTATTTTTCATCTCTTTCTCTTGAAGAAGAAAAAAAGATGAATGTATAAAAAGGAATTTTTTTTTGAAATTGCATAACCTCAACGTCATCATCATCATAACCATTATTATTATTCTTATCCTCTCTGTAAAATGATGGATGTGAATGAGAAAAAATGGACGTCATTGCATCATAAAGTCTCTGGTTTTTTTTTCTTTCTTCGAAGAGACGAATGGCGAGAAAATTAATGAATCGTGAGACTTTGGTTTATTTCTTTTGTTGGAATGGCTAACGAATAAAATTCTCATAAGATTTATTATTCGGTTTCATTTGAAGAAAATTGCATGGATTTACATTACAGCTTATCAGATTCACGATCCTAATAAGAGTATAATGCTGCTACCGTTTTGAAAAATAGTGTCTGATAAATTTTCTTAAATAATAATTTTATAATCATCTTTTTGAAATTCCATTATATATATTTTTCTTTGGAAGTAGTGAAATTATTTTGATTTCAATTTCATAAATTTTCATCAAAAACTAGAAGTTGTTCTTTAATTGTCATGTATGATTCGTATATTTATTAGTATTTTTCAATTCTTTTAATTTCTTTATTTTCTATCCAAAATGAGATTTGTGTTAAATTTTAAAATAAGTTTTTCCCATATAAAAATATTTCTGAATTAGTTTCTTTTGATTTGTTAGATTTGAAAATGAATTTTTTTACTTTTTCTAGAGATTTTAGAAATAAATTTCATCGTTCTTTTCAAACTCTAAAAATAATTTTTAATTGCATTTTTTATTATACTATAATTTTAAATTCATTTTCATAATTTTTTAATATTTTTTAATTTTAAATTATTAAATTATTTTCTTTCAATTTCTGAATTATTTTCTTTAATTTTTTTGCAAAAATACTCTTATATATTTACTTTTGTATTATTTTGTAATTAATCTAATAATTTAATTTTGCAATCATAATGAATTTTTTTTTTTTTGCAAAACGATAGAATTTACTCAGTTTATTATTTTTCCAGTGACAGTAGAACTTGATTTTTTTATTGGAAATTACCAGATTTTCTTTTATTCAATTTATTCGCTCAATTTACGAAATTTTAATATTTTATCTCCTATTTATCTGTAATAAGTATTTAAATGTTTGAAATATCGTAAACCAGCAAAAATGAACGACAGTGATATACAATTTTTCACGACTTTCATTAGAACTGCTGAAGGAAATCAAATTAAAAGCGATTCAATCGTTAATACATGTACCAAGCATTAATTTATCATTAATTAATGATATAACGTCAGAGAAACTTGCGTTAATAATATTCATCTTCTAATATAATCAATGGACACTGTGGTGATTATTTAGAAAAACAAACCAAAAAAACATGCTTATCGTGACAATTTACGTGAATTTCATTTTCTTCTCAGTATCCGTTCATGAATTTCCGTGACTATGACATTACTTGTTCCTGAAGGTCTCAAGAATCACGATTTTATTCTAATGCTCACATTGAAAACTGCTCAATGACGCTTCCTGTAGCACAGGTGAACATACGTTTTCAAGGTACGACCCCGAAAACTTCATTAAACATTTGAATAGGATAGTGCATACACAAGAAACAGCAATAAAGACAAAAGCCACAGAAAAGAAAAAAAATATATTATATAATTTTTAAATTTAAGAAAATTCCATGACGGAAAGTTTTCGATTTGACACGTTTACGTTTCAGTATCGAAAACGTTTGACTTGTCATTGGGACTTTGGTGTAGACTTTAAGTCTAAGTCATGTAGGAACTATTAATTATCGACACGAAAATTATAATAATGTTGTTAGACATCCATAGTCATTACCATGCGGCCCGCATTCTTGCATACAGCCCGCAGCGGTATGTAATCTGAATGCGGAAATTCCATCTACCAATAATGAAATCTTGAGGAATAGGAAGGTGTTTTTTGTTTTTGTGGGCAACATATACGCCATCTATAAATCCATAAAAATTGTTTTGTCACAAATTAATTTTGAATTCCGTCCTTTAAAAAAAATTTAATATTCTCAAAAAAAAGTTTTGTCCTCTCAGATAAAACGCGGCGATATATTGTCCCCATTAAAGAAATCCAGATGTTTTTTCCGTGGATTATACGTAGGAAAATACGGCAGTTCACACACACACACAAATCTTTAGCAAATGCAGGTTAACCAGGTTAACGCAGGATGCCATTTTTATATGCAAAAGATCTTAAGCCTCAACCAGGATTTTTGTCAAACCCAATTAGTTATTTCATGAATTTAACCCTCTCAGTAACATTGACGAGATTGCTCGCCTCCGTTGAGTACTCTCAGTTTCAGCATTGATAAGCTAAGATATTTTGCGAAGTTAATTTTTCAAAAGGGAGCACTTTTACCTATACTACTTATTTTCCACTTGCAGAAAATCAGAAGTAAGTCTACCTCATTAAAAAGATATGGCATTTTAAAGTTTGTTTAGTGATTTATACAATACCGCGGAAAGGATTAATCTCTCTGCAAGAAAGGCCAATCAAGAAAGTGATTCCAAACCTACCATGATTCCAAGAATGCACCTACTTGGACCGTGACCGAATCGTCGGCTAAAGCTTTCCGAAAGTTTCAGAAGAGATTGAAGAATGTTTTAGGTCCAACCACTCCTGCCGAACTTTCGTGCAGTGCCTTCTGACAGCAAAAATTTGAACAAAACTTGTTTTATTTACTGAGAACCCCCCCCCCCCCTAGATAATACCTTTTTTTTACAAACCGCATTCAAATAAACCAATTCCTTGAATTTTCATGATTTTTTTAAATATTTAAGAATTTATGAAACACCCTGTACACATTGGACGCTTGAGTATCCTTTGAAATGCACATAAGAGGCTTTGCGTACTCCTAGAAATGCACATAAGAGGTTTTGCGTACTCCTAGAAATGCGCAAGATACTTGCTCACCAAGAATACGTGTTAAGCGTGCTTGTGCGTACTCATAAGAATGCTTAGAATAAAAAATCTACAGGGTCTTTATAATTCCAGTTCCACTTTGAAATGGCCGTAAAAGGAAAACCACTGGACAAAATGTTATCAAACTTGGTAATAGTTTACAGAAGGTGATGGAATTCAATTTACTGCAAAAAAAAGTTCAAAAACTCACCACCAGTGGGAAATGGTCCTGTATGCAATATTGTTGAACGAAATAAGACATGAAGACATCGGTTTAAAATATTTTTAATCGTTTTTGAAATGAAACTGTTTGTGGGGTTAAGTAAAATCACAATGTGTTACATGCTTACGGCAGGAGGAATACAAATTAAAATTATGCATTTCTTGGCCATAGCGGTCACCCCTGTGACTTGAAAAAATGATTGAAAAAATCGATACACCGATATGTCCGTAAAATTCCTCCTGACATGCTAAGAGCTACTGTTGAAAATGCAGTAATGCGATTTAACATGCTTTCAGAAAATGGTGGACGCAACATTGAACATGCTTTGCAACACGTTTTAGAAACGATTAAAAACATTTTAAACCGATGTCTTTACGTCTTATTTCGTCTAACAATATTGCATGCAGCGCCATTCCCCGCTGTGGTGGTGAGTTTCTCAACTTTTTTTGTAAAGGAATTACCAAGTTTGATAACATTTTGTCCAGTAGGTTTCCTTTTATGGCCGTTTCAAAGTGGAACTTAAATTATAAAGCCCCTGTATATTATGTCGTATCCAATTCTTTGTGTATTCAATTTTTATTATTTTTTTCAATTACTCCTCTGTAGCCGTTAATTTCTGGCACGTTCTCTTCAAAGGCCGATCACGTAACCTAGGATGAGAGAGAACCACTGAATAAATAGATTTCCCTCGTAAGCGTCTATAGCATAGCATAGAAAGATTCTCTGTACCCCTTGCGATAGATCAACGAATCCTTGGGCAAGTACTCTAATGAAAAAAAAACAAAAGAAAAAACAATATCGCACAACAATTTCTGAAATTTTTCATTCCACTTTCTCCATATCTACAGCACAATGACATATACATATATATATATTTTTTTTTTTCAGAAATAATTCCAGTGAAATCTCGCGGCATCCATATAATATGTACATTCCACAGAGACATAATACAAAGAAAAATATTATGGATATTTTTCATACATACTGCAGCAGAAAGTATGGGGATATAAAAACAAAATCATACAGTACTTAAAGCACTTTTTTTCCCCTTTTTTCACTCATCTTCCAGGAAAAACTAATTGTTTTTTTAATATATGTTCCTGGAATGCATGCATATAAGTTTGCCTTTCATTTTCCCTCTAGGACGTGGGGGGAGAGGAAAAAAAATTTTCCCCCTCATTCCCGTCTCCTACAGAATATTCCAAAAAAAGGGACATTTTTTTCCCAGGTATTTTTTTTTTCCCTTATAAAAGTTGACTCCAAAATTAAAATTTCTAGACTCTCGAAGATACATCCATGTATGCATATTTCCTATTCTGGGAAGAAGGGGAAAAAAAAAAATTGAAATTTTTTTTCAATTTTTTTTTTCTTTTTCCCCCACTCCAGGAATAATCCTGAATTTTTTATTTGCTTCTTAATATGGGGACCAGGAGATGCAATTAGAGTTACGTGTGATGTTTTATCAAAAGAAAATTTCTTGGGAAAACTGGGAAATTTTTAGCCTCTCTTGTCTTACGCCGCGATAAGATTTTTTCCCCCTCCTTTAATGTTTAATGTACAGTACGCGTATCTCGTTCCTAGTCTTGCATGAAAAGTCTTACGATGTTTGCTCATGTTTTACATGCTTTGATTGAATGTGTTGAATTTCGATAATGATTATTGTGTTGTACGATCTTGTTAATATCTTCGCTGGTGTGAATAGTGTATTTCCCTAACCGACGGACATATCAATCCGTTTTACCGTAATTTGTGCATTTTATCAATTCATTCTATTCTGTCAGAGTTTACAGATTTTATCAGTTATTCCATTCTGCTAATAGATGTTTGAATAGTCCTTCAAGAACCAAGATGAATTTACAGTCACGTACAGTCACGTGACAACAGTCGATTTAATTATTATTCTATAGGTAAAGTTGAGGTGCCCAGAAAGGGTTGTTGTTCTCCATCTTTGTACAAAAAATCTGGTGTTCAAAGACAAGTCCAATCGTTTAAAAACTCGAGATAGGGAAACGCTATTGTCTATATCAGCGGTTCTCAACCGGTGCTCCATGGAACCCTTGGGGGTCCTTGTGTGCTCCCCAGGGGCTCCGCGGCCGCTGGAGAAAAATAACATAAAAAACAGTCATTTGAAAAAAATAATTATAATTACTTTAGAATAATAAAAATAAATCAGTAATTTTGCCGAATAAGTAAAAAATTGGTCTATGGGGCTCCGCCATAGAAATTATATGCCCAAAAGGGCTCCGAGAGCCAAAAAAGATTGAGGACCGCTGGTCTATATCAATAATTCCGACGTCACACTTCACTCCAAGATCACAGAGGAGTCAGTCTGAGGTTTCAAGGACACCTGGGTGATGTGGCTTTTCTGATAACCAGTTTAGCAAACATGCATTGTATTTCTCTTTTGGTGTCTTCAGCGGTATTGTGGCATCATGCAATGTTCTCTGGTAGTTCTTACTAAATTTCAGGATATACCCATCCTCCGGGAACGTTTCGACATCTCTCTCAGATGTGAAGCGGGACGCATCCGGTCCTTCAATGTTCAATGTCTGGTAGCACCAAACAAATACCACCAAGCTCACACTAGTAAATTCTCCTAGACTACTAGTAGGAGGCTTTGTCTAGGTTAGTCTTCATCCAGAGCAGATATTCTTGACTTTCTGCACCCCATGCAGCCTTTATGCAAGAAAGATGAAATCCACGGACCCCCCCCCCTCCCACCGTATCAATAAAATGAGTTTCGCCCCGCAATACAGTATATCCAAGTAATGTGATATTTCCTGTAATTTATACAAAAATTGCCACGTTTTTAAGACAAATAAATTTAATTTATTTGTCTTAAAAACGTGGCAATTTTTGTATAAATTAAAACCAGGCAAAGTTACTCATTTTTTGTGATAATTTCCTGTAATGTTCGATGAGTGGTTAACGGGTCAATTTGGTTCACCTCTGCTTGTCCGGCCCCAAAAGTATCAGACTCACCTGCAATCTATAAAGTGCGGCCCTATATTGATGGAGTGTGTTTAACAGTTTGCCAAAAACGACTACTTGTAATGTTCGATGAGCAGCCGAAGAAAAGTATCTTAACTTTCTGTGTTCCGTGGAACCTTGAGCTCATAAAAGTAAAGTCCGTGACTCTACTTTCTCATGGGCATTTTATTACCTTATTTAGACTTTTTAGACTATTTAGCCTTTATGTTACAAAAAAATATATATATTCAGCAAAGAGCATTGCCAAAACAATGAGTGAATTCTTTTCTCATTCAACCTATTGTCATCTTTTTGTAAAAGAATACAATTTTCAGTGGATCCATCATAAAACCTATCCACAGATCTGACGCTTCTATCCAAAAAAGACCGTTATTCGAAAGGAATTCAAACTGCTGAAGTGGAAGTTGTTGTACTCTTTCGGCTGCAGCTTCTACAGAGTACCAAAATAGTCACATTTGACCTGAACATTTTGATCGCGACTCGGTCTTGAGTATCAAAACTTATGTAGGGAATTCAAAATTTGGTATATCACTCGGGGAATCGAATTAAAATCGACAGTAAGCACTAAAACGACTGAACCAAATCCACACCGATGGTAAAATAATATTAGCTCGCAGTCAACAGTTTTTTAGATAAATCCGAAGACGTATACAATGTCCTCATAACAACAGCAAGGTCATCGTTAAGTAACTGAACGGGCCTCCCTTAATAACAATATATTCCATACAAACTGACGCTAACTTTTATCATAATCCCACTAAAAATTATCATCCTATTTCCCAATCTGCCATTAGATACTCTCCCCCATCCCACCCTTATTTCCAACCAAATTATCCCCCACACCCCCCACACAAGCATTCCACCTGATTAAAATGTCGAAGATGCCTCCCCCCCCCCGAAACTTCACCTTCATTTCAGTATCTCTCGCCCCCCCCCTCATCCTTCCGCACACAATTTTAAATGAGGATTTCTGATTAATTAAGCTTCTACGCTCAATTAAGGAATCCCAGCCTCATAATCACTGGAAAATTTTAAATCAACCCTTAAAGCCCCTTTCGGGAAGGATTAAAACTGGAGAGGAAATTTATTTAAATTTTTTCATACATATATATATATACATACTTATAAAATTTAAAGAAAAAATAAAATAAGGCTTAACTAAAACCACGAGACGTTGAAGGGATTGGGGGGGGGGGGGCGCCGAGGCCTTTTCCTCCCTTCATCCTTTTTAACCAAAGTAATTATAAAGCGAAGTTAATTAGACAATTTAAATTTCGCAAATTATGGCGGCGAATTCTTTAGATGGCGTTATGTTAATCGACACTGGGGCCTTTTGCATAAATTTTCTCCTCGGAAGGTTCTAGAAATTAAGTGGATGAGGTGGATTGAGGATGGCGATGGTCCGCTAAGTACTTCCTGTGTAAATGAGGATTTGATGTTTGTTTTATTGTAGCTGGTTTAATTTATAATTAGTGCCCGGTTTTGATTATAAATTTGAAGCGTTAAGGAGGGGGGGGGGGGAGGACGAGTATAAAAATATAATTTTTTTAAAGAAGAAGAAAAAAAAATTATTTAAGGGGTTTAATTATTCTTAATGTATTTTAAAGGTATTTTAAACTCGAATTCGTTGCCGCCGCGAAAAGTGATTATGTCTGTCTCTTTTTCCGTGAATTTTCTGGAGATTACTTTTGCGGCCGATTACGCCAATTATAAATTTTTCCCGAGCTATCTGGAATGCGATTATAATTTGTTCGAAGAGGTGTGGGTGGGAGGGGGGGTTGGAAATAAATGGGATATTGATGTTCATTGATTCATTAGTCCCTGGATACTGTACTCGAGTGAATTTCTAGGAATTTTCGGAGTGGAAACGACAACGTTGACTGCCCCGTGAGCCATGTTCTCAACGAGTATTATAAACTATTTTTGTTCAGGGGAAGATCCCGGATTTCTGTTTGAATCTAAGAATCTATTCCGTAGTCGTGTAATATTCATGTGGACCTATAAAATACATTGAAATTTTAATTCAAGCTTTAGAACTGTTAAGATCTAATTAGATCTTAGTCTCTTATTAATATCTGAATTAGTTCTAACATTCTAGGTTTTGGTCAGTTTGGTGTGTCCTAGACGAGATCTTGTCAATTTACCGTCAAATCGATTACCTCATTCTGTGTGTCGTGCAATCTTGAGTCTGTTACGAAATAAATCTCATCTTGTAACGTTAAATTTTAATTCAACAAATGAATCCGGGTACGAGCATATTTGCATTCTTCGTTTGTTTCGATGGAGCGTTTTTGGAGTGTTTAAGAAGAGATCTTTAACGATTTTATGTCCGGTTTTTTTTCCCCCGCATACCATGTGTATCCTGCTTCCTTGCAGCAGAGCCGATACGAAGAAAGCATCGTGATTAGCATCGGAAACATCGGGTAGTGCCAGACTGGCTGAGATTGCTAGAAATCCTGAATATATACTCATAGGCGTAAAATCATTGAAAATACAGTCAGGGTCACTTCTTGGGGGAGAGGGGGGTAGGCGGTACTTGTGCTTCGGGTGCCGGACCAGAGGGGGCGTAAATTTCACCCTTCATCTTCTGCTTCAACGTTTCCAGGGGAAGCCAAAATGCGTGCTTGCCCCGGCTGACAAAGCGTCTTGTTGTGGTCTTGAATATAGTCAAACTCGGTTGTAACGATATCGAAGATTCCGCGTGATCTAATCGTTCTGACCGAGGTGTTGTTACAACCAAGGTTCACGTTTTCAAGACATAGGAAGACAAATGTGTTTCAACTATACTCACTTCTACATCGTTTCATAAAGCTACATTCGTTGGCTGCTGCCATCTATATATATTTTTGGAACTAGAAGATTTATAGATCATGTTCAAAAACACTGGGAACATATATATTCAGCGAATTTTATAGTTACGAGAGTAAAAGTGACTCGGGCTTAGTTCCCTTGAACAAAAGCGACATCCCGAGTAAAGCTCGGGCTTGGACCCGAAAGTGTTAAATAGCGCGTTTGCCCAGACATAACCGTATATGCACCTCGTACACATTCCTCTACGGGATTTCTAACGAATTAGCTCATGCCAGAGTTTGTGTTCTGAGTGTATGCGCGGTCCTAACATATTTATGTTGTCAAAATTGTGATTGATTCGCGTTCTTGCTGGTGTTGTCATCTGTCTTCAATATTTTGAAAAAGATGGCCAAGGACTGTAAGAGGGCCCCGGGCTTGAATCCTGTTGAAGACAATAATTTCTTTTCGAAGTTCATATTTGAGCTAATTTTCAAAAAGTCTCTTTCCGTGACATATTGTTGATGTTACATATAATTATTTCTGCCATCTTGTAAATACCAGAACTCCGTATACCAGTAGTTTACAAGCTATTGTCACCTGTGGCACTCTTGACCAATTCATGATTGAACTAGATTGCTCATACATTATTTTAGTATATACAAATACAAATACAGCGCCACAACAGGCAAATTGCCCAACGAGGTGGCTGATCCCCGAGCCCCTACCTACTACACCACACATGCAACCCCCCCCCCCCCCACGGAACCCCCCAACGAATCGGTACGTGCGGGAATGTGCGTGTACGTGTAGTGCAACCTGACGTAAAGTTTGTTTCTGTGTAATGCTTGTTATGTGTAGTGCTGTCATCTGCCCCCAGTTTTACTAACTATGAGTGAAGTGTTATGATTGAATGATTTACCGTTGTAGGACTGTTGCTCCCTGTGGCGAGACTTTTTAACGGGGAGATCGGCTCGCATTTGCGCCTTGAAGTTGGGAACCACAGAAAACCAACTTCAGCCGACCACCACTGTGGGGTTCGAACCCGGATCCTCGCATCACGAGTCCGGCACTATAACCACTCGACCACCACAGCGGCCACATATATTTCCCTTTTTTTTTTTTTATAAAAGAACCACTTCAAAGCATAAATAGACACAAAAATCAATATATCCAGCTCACCGTGACGTCCTTAGGAACCGCGATGCACACTTTGAGAAACACTAAAGTATACTCCGACCCGTCATTTTAACTTTTTCGGGGTGGGTATATATTCTATAGCCCCCTTTACATGCGCGATATTGTGGTAGCATTGGGAGTTTTAGCACCCGCTTGACAACTTTTTTCTTTCGTAAGGAAAGAAATGGGGAGCAGTCATTGGTGAAAATTTCTGAAGCGGGTTTTTAAAAAACCAGCTTTTTCCTATTTCTCATGTAAACGGGGCTTATGTGTATATGCTAGTGCCAAAGCCCGAAGTTGGCAACTTCACGAAATGGCCAGCCCAGTTGACCCGACCCATGTCTAAAATTCGTGGTTTCGCCGGCCAATATATATCGATCCCTATGATTCGGTGGCCATACCACATTGGCGAATTTTTGGTGATAAATATGGCCATTTATAATTAGCCATAGCTAACTATAATTATTATGGATAGCTATGACAACTCTAACGATCAAAGGAATCTGGATATCGATATCTTAGTGATCCATGGGGATATATAGGGATCGACATATAGGGGCCAGCGAAAGGCCAAATTTGGACTTTGATTGGGTCAACGGACTTTAGCAACTTCGGGCTTTGCAGTAACATATATATATATATATATTTGTATCATCGTCATCAACAACCATTATCAATCCACTACTGGATGAAGGTCTCTAAATTTATCCATTCTGCTCTGTCTGATGCTTTAGCCATCCAGTTGACTCCAGCCACTTTCCTGATCTCGTCAATCCATTTTGCGCGGGGACGTCTTCTCGGGCGTTTAACACCCCGGGGGTTACCAATCTAGAACACTTGTGGTCCATCTGTTGTCCTGTCTTCTTGCAATATGTCCAGCCCATTTCCATTTTTAGATGTTTAATTCTTTCCATGATATCACATACCTTTGTGTGGTTTCTTATCCAAGTGATTCGGTTTCTGTCTCTTCTTGTGATGCCTAGCACACATCTTTCCATGCTCCTTTGTGGTGTTGTCTGTAGCCTTTGTATCGTATTGTTTGCGAGTGTCCATGTTTCAGCTCCATAAGTCAATGCTGGCAGCACACACTGGTTAAACACTTTCCTTTTCAGCCATAATGGCATGTGGGTCTTCAGAATCACACAGTTTTTGCCAAAAGTGTTCCATCCAATCCTGATCCTTCTGTTTATTTCATTAATGATTCCGTTGTCCGTGGTGTAATTTCTTGTCCCAGGTATATATATATATAACTTTCTACAACTTCTATCTCTGCTGTTTTGTTGAGCAAGATTGTCCTCTTCAACGCAAAGGGGGTTGAACATAAATTTAGTCTTTAGCAGATTCATTTTCAAGCCCACCTGAATACTTGCCTTTGCCAGTTCTTGTATCATTTCTTCTAGTTCGTCTGTACTGCTGCTGATAACAGCAATGCCGTCTGCAAAAACGCAAATGGTTGAGAAATTCTCCATTTATTTTAATTCCTTTCTTATTAGTGTATTTCTTTTTGAAGTCATGGGGCGTGCCCCCCATGACCTCCCTCCCCCAAATGACGGGCCTGCTTATACTATATTTGGATATTTGGAACCACCTGGGGTTGCGTTAAATGTTGGGTTAAAAAACAGGTAAATCTTGAGCTTTCCCCCCCCCCGGACCGAATTGAATTGAGAAAACTGGATAGAAGAGAGAGAGAGACCGAAATCTTTTTCCCGACCAGAATATGTAATCGATCCCCTCGTTCTCATAGTCAGAGAGCAAAATAGTCCTGCAGTCAATTTCCTCGTTGACCGACGGGCAAGAGGGGGAGAAAAAAAAAAAATCCCCGAGAAATACTTCTACCGGCGGCGGTGGCAACAGCAACGGAATACGAATCTATTACAGGTACATTAATTTGGGGCCGTATATATTTCACTAATTGCACCTCGTGTCAGGATTAGGAGTAAGGAAAGGGAGGGAATATATAGTACAATTATTAATGAACCAATAATGATGATAAATTCGAGCGGAGATGTCACACTGCCATGCGAACGGAAAAAATAATAATAATAAATAAATAATATACGAAAAAAAAAGTGAATAATTATAATCAAATATGAAAGACGAAAAGAAAAATAATTATAAAAATAATAGCCTCCGGGTGGGGAGGAAGGTGGAAAAGGGGGATTCTTTAATAGTTTATTCCGCGACTCAAAAATAATAAATAATTAATACGACGGTGCCGCCATCTTGTTTTCATTTCTAATTAATAATTTCGATTAACGGGTCCCTTTTTTTTTTCTCTTTTAACAGAATTAATTTGTGTATTTTTCTGTAAAAAAAGACGGTGTGTTTTCCGTAATTACGTCCAAAGTGTTGAGCTCGGATTAAAATTAAATATTTATCACCGCTCTTCCGAGATACGATTTCCCTCGTAATTTTATCTGGTTTTCGACGATGTTTTAAGATCGAATCAAGGAAACAGTTAATTTTTCTCCAGTTAATTTCCGGGATTCCATTTTTCAGCATTTACATCATACATGCTCAACTCATGGCCCGTGGGCACTATGTGGTCAGAGGTGTCAGACCTATTTTTGTATGAAATGAAGCAAGTGGCACACTTTAAGAGACCCTGCGGCACCATTAGAGATAACTAACGTGATCAATGACGCATTTGCAGGTAACTTACGTATCCCGCGGTTCATTAGTAGATCCTTGAGTGAAACGCGAAACATTTAAAGATCACTTAAATGTTTGACGCACACTACTGACAGATCCCTAAAGTGACCCGTGGCACACTACTGACAGATCCCTAAAATGACCCGTGGAACACTACTGACAGATCCCCTAAAGTGACCAGTGGCACATTACTGACAGATCCCAAAGTGACCCATGGCACACTACTGACAGATCCCTAAAATGACCCGTGGAACACTACTGACAGATCCCCTAAAGTGACCAGTGGCACATTACTGACAGATCCCAAAGTGATCCGTGGCACACTACTGACAGATCTCTAAAGTGACCCGCGGCACACTACTGTCAGATCCCTAAAATGACCCGTGGAACACTACTGACAGATCCCCTAAAGTGACCCGTGGCACACTAATGACAGATCCTTAAAGTGACCCGCGGCACAATTGCACTTCACTTACTTAGTTGTGGCCCACGACACGTTTTCAAATCAATAAAATGCCCCCCCCCCACTCCAAAATGTTGAGCACCCTTGATTAACAAGACATGTAAATAAAAAAAAGCAATGATAAATAGGAATATGGCCGCTGTGTGTGTGTGAGAAGGAATGCCTTTCACGAAGGCCATACATTGTGTCAGTGACCACGGAACGCAAGGCCACGCGTTGCATGCAGACGTCGAAAGTTTGTTGCCATTGAAAATACGTCTGGGACAGAAAAAAACACAAAAAAACCCTTGAATTAATGTTAATGTTGTTTTTTCGTGTATAGAGAAATTAATGTAAATGTCATTAGTAATGTTAACTATGAATTGATAAATTTCATTTGTCGTGTTTCTCGGACCCCAGACACCATGATTAACTGGTATTTTATGAATCTCATCATTAATATTTCCCAATGGAAAGAAACAACTCATTTCACGGGTTCGGATTCTGTGGTTGAAAATCCTAGGCGCTGTGCCGTGGCGTGGGCATCGAACTGGACTCGGATACACGTTCGAACCCCGTTGGCGGTACAGTGTTGGTCGGCTGTGATGTTGGTTTCCTTGCGGTTTTCCAACTTCCAGAAACGAATGCGAGTCGGTGTCCCGTTTAAAAAAAGTATCTCCGCAAAGAGCACGCAGAGCTACACAACATGATACTTGCATAACATGGAAATTCAAGTATAGTTATCATCTTAAGTTCAAAATGTGACATGAAATGTGACCAGATTCCCCCCCCCCCCCACCTCACACCTTTTGCAAGATATCGAAGCGTTGCCCCTAAGGATGGACGAATCTGGGTAAAATTTATTTCGAAACTTGGATCATGTTTCAACAATTTCTTAAAACGAGCAATAACTTTAAAAAAAAGATGTAACATCAGTTCAAAATATAGAAGACAGGTGGCAGTGCCAGCAAGAACACGAAAAAAACGCCAAATTCTGTCGACATAAATACGTTTTGGCTACACATATACTCAGGCGTATACCGGCATGTACAGACTCGTTAGAAATTCCGTAATGGAATGTGTGCGAGGTACATGTACGGTTAAATAGTAGAAATCATAGCCGTGTAGGCATCGTTTTGGGTTGGTTTTCTGCGGTTTTCCAGCTTCGGGGCGCGAATGCGAGCTAGTCTCCCGTTTGAATAAGTCGCTCCGCATAGAGCAGGTATCGCATCAATGCGATACATGCATAACAAGAAAATTCTGGCACTTCAAAGTATGGAAGCCAAATGGCAGCACCAGTTAAATTAATTAATTTAAGCACCATTAAATGACAAAAAAAAAAAAAAAACCCACGCAGGACATATTTCTGATGAATACGAAAGTAAATCAATTTTTCCCCGCTATATATTTCACTTTACTCATTATATGTAAGACTTTATTTCACTTTTTCAAAAAATAAATTACATTAATTAATATGATGAAATGTTAAAAGGGAAATTATTCTGGAAAAAAAGTTTTATTAAATTAAAATTATTAATTAATGATTATTTATTTTAAAAAATTAAGTTATTTTTATTTAGTTTCTAAAGTTTTAAAGGAGTCAGTTCAACAGTTTCAATACAACAGTTAAAACTAAAAATCCCACTGCTCACAGGTCCGTGTACCCTCCCCCCCCCCCCTCAACACCATTTATAGTCAAAGGCCTCCGCGCGAAGCTTGTTACGTCCTTGAAGAAGGCAATCTCCCCTATAGCCCCATCCTAAATGAACGTTGGTCCAGTCCATATTCCAAGGAATTTATAACTGAACGGTCACAGCCGGAGTATGATATCATCTTCCCCCTCGAGGTCCCAAGATCAGGCACACAGGCAAACAAAGGACTGGACCTCAGCCCGCTAATACATACCCCCAATGCGACCACGGGCACTGCCGAGCACCCACCAACCAGAAGATCATATGTTGTGCTAGAGAAACTAATACAGGCCGGACTCAGCTGTGGGAGCCGAATAGAGAACTTCACAGGTCCTGAGACATGGTATTGTTACATGACAATTAGACAACAGACAAATATAGAAACATGACTACACCTATAGCCATTGGATATAGCAGGTCAACCGCATGCACCATCTTTAAGTTTTTTGTTGTACATCCAATGGCTATATAAGTGAAATGACCTTCTTCACTGGCTTCGCGCGGAGACCTTCTGCTATAGATGGTGTGGGGGGGGGGAGCTTAACCACCCCTGTCAAGATTATTTGTCCACTTGATTTTCACTCATGGCTCCTTTAAATATCCCAGGACCACTACGGGCCACCTCTAGGTTGAGTTACCATTGCTGTTTAATATTCACACAATATACAGAGGAAAAGCATCACAACACGTGACCATGTGTAAATTATTTTTGCAAAAGACGTAGGCAAGTATAATTGAAAAGATGTCCACATCTACGACGGTGTCGACAGGCAAGCAATTTAACATATTTAATTTTTCTTAGTTTCAATCATGGAAATAATATTATCACACATACCAAAGAAGGGGCATGCATCAAAGCTGTCATGTATATCTGTAGTATCAAGAACATCTTATATATATATATATATAGCCTAATCCATGAAATCTCTGGTTGAAAAACCAACACGAGAGGAATACCACGCCAATAAAACATGAATTTGTATAAGAGGAAGGGCCAATCAGAGAGAATATCTAATTTTATTTGTTGAATATTATACTCATGTAGGAGGTAAACATGAAGTGTATGTTATAAGCACCCCCTATGCCCAACGCCTGTAAAAAAATTATATAAGACGATAATCGCTTTCATAGCCATGGCGGTTATTTTGAATATTTATGACTTTCCGCCCAAGAGCAAAAAAAAGCGGTAAAAAGTCTCTCTCACTCCCCTCAATATAATACCCCGTTATAACGCACGCATCATCAGCATCATCATCATGGCATAACATTAGCATGATTCCCTCCCCGTTTCTCGGGTGATCGAACAGAGATAGTAACATACTATACGGAGGACTTCGCTCATCATGGCATTGTATTACGTCATCAAATTATGGCCGATCAAAATGCGGATGCAATTTTTTTCTAATATTTCCGAAAGGGGGGTCGCTGACCCTTTTAAAAAAAAGAAACCCTCTATCGTGAATTGTTTATTGTTATTATTTTTCTACTATTATTGTCATTACTTGTTAGTTGTTTTATTTTTCCAACCCTTGCAGTACTTTACTGGGAGTCAATCATCGACCCGTGTGTTAAGCAAACACCATTAGTGGTGTTTTTTTTGCGCCGAGGAGTGACGTCATCATATATATATATATGTATATAAATATATTGAAGTATATAGAAGTTAAGTGGAAATTACGAAGCATAAAGAAAAACACGTACCAAATTAGTGGCAATTTTTGTTTAAAAGAAAAGCCCTAAATAATGGCTGCGGCCTGAAGAATATTTTCTTCCCACTTAAAGTTTGTTTCTCCGCCGACGTGTTGTTAAATATAGAAATGATGTTGACGTGACATGTGTGATTGACGTTATAGTGCTATTGCTGTATTTAGATTCATTCCTATTTAATTTCTTTTCTGAAGATGAATAGTTGGAGTTTTTTTTTCTTTTATGTCTCGTACACGTGTGTTTATGTAGGGAGGCGTTTCTCAAAAAGAGCTCCGCTGGCTGAGGGTTCCGAGGGATCCAGCAATGAATTAGCAATGGTATAAATAATTCTGGTATGTAATGTACTGTAAAATGGTTCTTAACAGGGGGCGATGTAGTTCCCCTTGTGATCCTGGGATATTTTAAAAAAGCCAGAGATGAAAATCAAGCGAAGGCATTAGCATATGCAAAGGATACCCCCCTATAGCATTTATTTTGCAGGAAAAAAACACTATACCTAAACATAACATCAATTTTTAGTCAACTTCCGCCAAAAAATTTTCAATTTGAGATCCACGCGCATTGGCCGGCATGCCGCCAAACTCGAGGGACATCAGATTTTTCGAATGTTGGGTTCTGTTCCGTTCCCGGCGTGCTGGGAAAAGTGAGATTTTATAAGCAGCACATTTACAATCTAATGGACTCTTAATAAGAAACTAAAGATATTTAAGAATTATCCAGAATTTGTGATTCGAATTTTCCGGCATGCTGTTCTCCCTCGATGTTTCCCGGTATGCCGCCTAATGCGTGGGAATAAGTGAAAAATAGAGCGCTCCGTTTATTTAGGACAGCCATGTCGAATGAATAATTTACAGAACTAAAACATAGCCGCAGTTACCTGTGAGGTTCTGTCATATCAAAAATTAAGTAAAATAGCTAAAAATCAACCTCGTGGGAAGTCGGAGTGAGCCACCAGAAAATAAAACAGAATGGTAAACAGGAGAAGGGGGGGGGGTGCTTGACATTATCCAGTCGACTCGCGCCTTGTTATGACTCGTGCTATTTCAAGTGAGAACGCTATGTAACTACAGCGTATTCTGTAGAAGTGACAGCGCTATATCTTTCCTTCTCCAAGCATCACAGGTCAAGGTCAAACACGCGCAATTAAGGATTTTTTTTCCTATTCTTTGCAAAAAAACTGGAAGCTGAGCTGAGTTAAGTCGTTGTAGTGGATTGAACGATATTTGCCAATCGTTGTATTTGGATAAAAAGAATAACATGCCAGAAACATGGAAAAATTTGGGACCTGTCGCAACGGTCGTTATAATAAGAGGCTTGTTATAACAGACGGTCGTTATAGCGAGCGTCGACTGTACTACAAATTTTCAGGAGAAAGGGTATAAATGTGGAAGCTGTTGACTTCCTGCAAAGTACGGGGCCCCTCGGAATCGATACTCGCCCAGTCTTATGATGTTCAGATGACACTGATCTCTAGCCTAAGGATCCAAAGATCGGAATTTTGTATACAATTATTTTTTTTCAACATAACTTAACAGCAAAAATCTACAAAAAGTTTTGCTTCTGGATGGGGGTGGGGGAGCGAGAAGAAAATGCAGTCCAAAAGGTGCCAGGGGCGAAAAAAGTAAAATGAACATTCTTCTAGAGCAGTGTTTCTCAACCACTGGGCCCTAACATCAGTCTAACATAACTCTAACCGGGCCGTGAACTTGTTCACGGTTTCATTTTTACCCATTTAATCCACATTAGTTGTGTGTATGAAAGGGTTTCCACTCACAAAAACTAAACCAACTGGGCTGTGGGCTTCTAAAGATTGAGAACCACTGTTTTAGAGGAGGGGTCTTCAATTCTTTATGGATTGTGAGCACCGTTAATGGAGCGTTAGAATGTGAGCACCTCATCCCCACGACAACTTTTTTTTTTTTCACCCTTACACCACCAGCCTTGTCGACATTCCAAAATTTTAACTAACCCGTGTCAAATGACGTTTGATTGGACGAAAACCAGCGTAATGTGACTTCCTGATTGACATGGTATATTTGGGATATCGATCAGGAATTTTGCGAGCACGAAATCAGTTACATGCATTAGGCATTTTTGTTTGCTTCGCCAGCGATTGTCAGCATTTTTCAATGTACATGAATTCGCCGTTTATTTAATTCACTTGGGTCCCAATGGGTTTTTCTTTCAGTTATCTTGGCATTTTGAGTAAACATAAGATCAGAACTACTCTCGTCTAAACTCTACAATAATACAAAGTACAAACTTTGTAGCAATAATATGATTCCATAACGTGTTAACAATAAATGACGATACCCACGGTAAACGTCTCTATTTGCCATTCCATACATGAAGAAAACTGTCACAAATTCAGAAATTCAAAGGTCTCCCAAGTAATACATGATCCTGCAAATTCTTCTCTAAGGAAGGCCCTGATCAAAAATGAGCCCGTAATTGACATAATACTGAATTTCAACATATTGTATTACTTTACTACCATATTTATATACTAGCTTGACAATAATAGCTTGTAACGTTTTGTATAATCCATAAGAGACGTTTGGCAAACGGACAAATATATTAATCGGCAGAGCCACAACTCACGGGTTGCAGCTGAGCCTGATGTATTATATGCCTGCCGAGCTGGAGTCGTAAGCAGGATTTTCTCAAGGTAAGGGGAAGGGTAATTTTTATACTGCAAAAGTATTACAATCTCAACTCAAGGAGAGGTTTCAACCAGGACAAGCGGGAGGAGAGGTGCACAAAAAATCCTCCTTCAACTGCTCATCGGACATCACAAGGTGGGGGGGTGTGGCATTTAAAAAATGGATAAATACACTATATCATTAAGGCTGCTACTTATGGATATTGCAGGTGAATCCAATGTCTCAGCTGCTGTACGAGCAGAGGTGCACCAAATTCATTCTTTAACCCCTTATTAGGAGATTGAAGGGGGGGGGGGGGGGAGGGTTGAGAATTCGACAAGTGGTCTCTCCCGATAGGCGATCTGGAACTGTATCACGGGTCGCTCAATTGCTCTGGAACTGTACTGCCGGTCACTCAATCACCTGTATACATGCCGCGTGTCACTTAAATGATGTGGAACCGCACCGCGAAATCACTTATGTGATGCCGAAATGCACCGCAGGTCGCTTAAGTAAACTGTAAATGCGCCACTTCGTTTATTTTTACAAAATTGGCTTTGAGGTCACGGGCTACGCCAGGCTGACTCGGAGGGCCACTATTGGCCCATGAGCTATAGTTCGGGCATATATTTAGAGGTTCCGCAGAGGAATATGGACGAAGTACATGTATAGTTTAGTAGTAGTTCGGACATGTCCGCTATAAGTTATATCCACTATATACAGGGCCGGAAATACAGGGTGGGAAAAGGGAGGCTTCTGCCACGGGCGGCATTTCGTGTCTTTCCGAAAGAAACGAAAAAAACTTGACGTTTTTTCTGATAAAGTTATCGAATTTCATAGTGGAAGTAGGGGCAAAATTTTCCCCAATCCTCAGAAAAGTCCTAGATACGATACTAACTTTACACATAGGCCCGTTTTACTTCAGAAACAATCAAAAACTATCCTATTTTCAAGTTTTATTTCGGGGGAAATTCAAAAAAAAAAGTTTTACATTAAATGAGAAAATATTATTATAGGAAAAGCAATGTTTGTTCACTCGATGGAAGAGAGACAAGGAAATATATATACTGTATATATATGTAGGATGGGTGTGTCCATCACAAAATGCAGGCATCCATGTCCTCTCGTACTTTACCTGCTGCATTGGGATGAGAATAAACCACCACCTCCCCCCCCCCCCCCCCGCAACTTCTTCTTCCAAAATACATACATTCACACACACACACATACAGTACGTGATACATCTATCAGTTTCACCAAATGTGTCACGTGATCGCCCCGCCATGACGTCACAGGGAGAAAAAGCTCGGGCGTGGTTCTGGAATAGCCAGAACCGGGGCCCCCATTTATTATAACTATGCAGTTTCTGACAGATAAAACGAGAAGGTGAAAACCGGTACCATTTTGAGAAATGGTTTTTCCTTGGGAGGGGTATCGTGTATATGCATACATAACGCAAAGTAGTTGATATAGAGATGTAGAGAGAGAGAGAGAGAGAGAGAGAGTTATGGTTGCTTTCAGATAAAATCTGTACCAATTTTGTAATTACGTACAACTTTATATAAGTTCTGTGTGTGATACGTATGTGTTTATTGTAATTTACTTATTTCTTTTTCTACATATTTCATAGCACTTTTCATTTATCAAAGCATGAAATCTCGATTCTTATTGTATATGTTTTGGCGAAAGGTCCCCATTGTTCGTGTAAACAAATAAATAAATGAGAAGAAAAACACAAATTTTAAATGGGGCGTAAATTTATGATTTGAGCGCCAAAACGCTCAGTTTTCCCCTTTGACACCTCATTATTTGCATTTTTTTTTTAATGTTGATGTAAGAATTTCATAAGAAATGGTGGTTTCTCGTATGAGAACGTGAGAAATTGTTCCGAATCGGATATTTCCCTATTGTATCCTGTTACATGTATCAAGAATGAGAAATGAGAGAGGAAAGATGAAGGTGCGTACGCCTTGACCACAAGTGGACCGAGGAAACTTCATACTGCAAAACGCGTTTATCAACTATAAATTAGTCGAATTTCCCAAATTCGAACAAGACCATGCTAGGGGGTCAGTAGGATACTCTACGAAAAACTATTTAACAGCAGTGGGCAATTACAGTTCTAGGTAGATATATTCAAGTTTCCAACCCAATGATGCTTAACTTTTAGATGGAGAGTGCGGGCCACTTTATTAAGTGACTTGGAACTGCGCCGATTTAAAGGTAGCTTAAGGGAGTCGTGCCATATTTACAGATTACTTGAGTAATCCGCGGTACAGTTATAGAGCACTGGGGCAGCCCGTCGTAGTTCCACATCACTCAAGCGGTCCTTTTAATTGATATGGAACTGTGCTGCGGGTAATTTGAGTGACGTGGAACTGCACCGCGGGCTCCTTAAGTGCTCTGGAACTGTGACACGGGTCACTCAAGTGATATTTAAATGTGCCACGACTCCCTGATCAGTAAATGTGCCACGTATTTCATTTTCAAAAAATTTGATTTGAGGTTCTCGGGTCACTTCAGATAATTTCGAAGGCCACATTTGGCCCAGGTGTCATGGGTTGAGCATGTATGGTCTTACATAACTTAAGTTAATTTAGGGAATTCTTACAATGTACTGTAATTTCTTAGTGTGAACAGCGTTTCTCGTTCTTGGTTCGGAACCTTAAATTCACCCAAGACATCCCTACGAATCCCTCGAGGAAAAAGCAAAGAATAGCAAAAGCAGTAATTGTAGTCCACATAAAAACGTTAAAGTTTTTGCATTCATGTTGCCATAAAACATTTCTCAATACATTCATGTTACCTAAATGCATCGTCAGGAGTTATGACAGGAAAATTATTCAACTAGAAACATAGGTCGAGATAGACTTGAACGGTAGGAGGGGGGGGGGCATCTATATCATGAAGGCCACAGAGCCCTTGCACCAATAAATGGAGCAAGATAATGGATAGTTTTTCCAAAATAACGTTCAGTGTATGCTACGAAAATAAATGCGTTTATTTTTTCTCTACCAAGCTCAAATCCCTTGTAGGTTTCCTAAAGACCTCCGGTCAAGAACCCATACAATCTCTGGCAACATTATTGAATTCCGGAGAGAAATATTTCAAGTTAGACTATTGTAATTGGGTAAAGGTAGGACCGTAACTCAACTCTGAAGGAACCGCAAGTAGATGATAAATATGATGATGCAGCCACAAACAATTATCACTAGTACAAGGAACCGTCAGGTTCCAAAAGTTTGAACACTACTGTGTTATGCTATACGAAAATAAAATTTTTGACTTTCAACCAATTATTGGCACTGAAACCTTT
The DNA here is from genome assembly GCF_987345545.1 of Pholcus phalangioides. NCBI lineage: Eukaryota > Metazoa > Arthropoda > Arachnida > Araneae > Pholcidae > Pholcus > Pholcus phalangioides. The sequence goes on from NW_028301606.1 coordinate 6,016,796, forward strand.
TCGTAAGTTGGGGGAAGTAATTATTCATTATTCAGTAATTAACTTGGGGCTGAGGTCATTTGAGCCCTCTCCCAATATATTCTGTAAGAGGGCTGTCCCCGCCCCCAATATTTTCTGAAAAAAGCAATGCTAGGCACCCTTCCCCCTCCTGCGCACACACTTCAGTCCCGTATATACGGGACGAACCAGCAACTTTCAGCCCCTTCAATATTTTCTTCATGTTATCGCCTCTGTACAGCGTATATTAAGTCCATATGCCAGAATTTTCTGGTATGAACAAATACCTTCAATTCTAAAAAAATAAAAAATAAATCAAAGGCCAAGGGCCCCTTCACAGATAACGAGCCCGTCTGTTGTTTTAAGGACATTATAAAAACCCAGTGCCCACTAAAAAGAAGCAGAAAGATGATCAAATATAATAGATTAATATACATGCACATAAAAAAATAAATGAAGTAAAAACCCATACACGTCCGAATATGCTAAATACGGGTCACGAGAGGAAATTATTCAGCCAAAAGGCCAGAAATATCTGGATAATGGAAATGTAGGGTCCTAATTAAACTCTGATTAGGTTAGAAAATACTTTGTTATTTAGGCTGATTTCACACTGTAATTCATCGTTCCTCAATAGAGATTCCGTGGAACCCAGATTTTTCAAAGACATTGCTAGGGTTCTAACCTCCACTAGAAACAGCACTAAATTCAGTTGAAAATAGCTTCAGTTAAACTACTCTACTTGGGTAAATAAATGTAGGGCCCTAACTTGACTGTAAGGGAACGGCAATTAGATGATAGCTATGATAATGAAACCATAGGCAATCATTCCTAGGAAAATAGAGCCACGGGAAACAAAAGTTTGAACAACACCGGGTAATGCTATACGACAAATCAGATTTACGCCTATCAACGGACTCCTCGGACAGAAACCTGTACGTAAGTCGGGAAGTAACTGTACATTCACAACGTATATATATTTCATTCATCCCAAAATTTTCTTATCTTCAACACTGAAAAAAACAAAACACGATCAAACCAAAACAAAGGAAAACCTCAAAAAAAAAAATCAAAGGCCAAGGGCCCCATCACAGATACGAGCCCGTCAGTTGTTTTACGGACATTGAAAAAGGCCAGTGCCCAGTAAAAGAAGCAGAAAAATGATCAGATGTAAATGCATACGCACAAAGAAATAATAAAATAAAGGAAAAACCCATACACGTCCGGATTTGTTTGCTCCAATCAACCTTATAAAAATTCACAAAGGGATGGGGATACAAGATAAAGAAAGACACGAAACACCTACGCCACTGTGATACTCATCTGCTTTCTTCTCTTACCGAAACTGTCCTTCAAACATTATGCAATAGTGATGATGGTCAGGTAAATTGTAGTTCCAACATCTCAAAATGGTTATGATATTATGATATAGGAATAGTAAGTAGTGCTTCCTTTTGTGCCTCCTAAGATGTATAATCTGATTTCTTGAAGCTAAATATTTTTTTTTGTATACACACGTATGCTTATGTATTCAATTTTTTTTTTCTTTTTACCCTTTGTTATTATTTTTGCATTCATCGTGATTTTTATTCGCATCCCAAAACAACAATCATGGGAACTTATCAAAAATATATATGTTGGTATTAATGCTCAGTGAGGAGCCACGCACGGCATCTTGGGCGGGCTTCAAGCCGGCCATGTACGAAGTAATGACATTTTTGTCTGCTTTATATATATATATATATTTTTTTTTTATAAAGCTGATCTAAGAAAAGATAACAAAAAAAAAACAAAAACAATCCCGAGTCTGTTAACTTAAGTTTTTTCGAGTTGGCAACATCTAAAAAAAAATTACCCTTTCTTTCTCAAATTATATCGACATGAATATTATGAAGCCAATGTCCATTTCAGGATCAAGAAATTCAACTTTTCTCGCTCCGAAACAAACACATCATCATCTCTGATTTGCATGAGCCGTAAACAAGCCCCATGATGATGATTTCTCTTCTCTTTGAATTGTATGAATTTTAACGTCAATGCATATGCATACGAACATGATCAAGAAAGCATTAGAGATGCATTAACTAGACAAATGAGGTCGTTTGTAAAAGCAGGTCTACCAATCATCAATCGCTCGTTTTTCACACAATCATGATAATAATAATAATGGGAATAACTTGAAGAACCCGTTGTGCGTTACGTGTAGTTCATGTTCACGAACGAAACATTCGGTCTGGATTCGGATTATTTCAATATTTACCATTGTTGAGTAATTTTTATACATTATTAGATAAGATCAGATACAGAAAAAAGTTCTTAATCTCTCACGGTAATTGCTGTTGGTAATTATCTGGAGATGATCAGTACATGTGGAAATATGAGTTGATGGATAATTTTCAATGTTATGATACCGGAGGGTTTTCGTACCATTTAACATGGCAAAAAAGCCTCAAATACTATATGCTCTGGTAGAAACGGTGCCGTCTTAACGCATGGGCCTACCCGAGCATGGCCCGGGGGCCTCAAGAAAAGAAGGGGCCTCAGAAAAATTTGATATTGTTGAAATTTTCGAGAATTTGCCTGGTAGGGCCTCAGAAAACTCACTTGGCCCAGGGGCCCATGATGCTCTTAAGACGGCCCTGGGTAGAAATGTCATTTTAGTTCAAATTCGGTACACATATTTTCGATTAGTATCCTATGCTAGATATCAATACAATACAATTATTCATATATGTTCAATGATTATTTTTTGCAGGTTTGTGAACATTATGGAAAAAATGTATTGCTCAATATTATATCTTCAATAATAAGATAGTATTAAAACAACATAATTGAATATAAATTGAATCAATATAAAAAAACTACCAATTTTTATAGATCCATTCATAAATATTTAATTTATGAAACAGTTCAATTTTTTGGAATTTTAAATTGGGATAAGATTGGGTCAATGAAATTTCAATCCAGTGGTTTTGAATTTTTCAGCTAACGATAAATTTTTTCTAGATTCTTCTGCCTCAGCTAAAAAACTAATATTTTCTTTGATATGGAAGTACACACTAACATAAAACAGCCGCGTCGTGTGAGCCGAATTTTTGAAACCAATCATCTCATCAGAATTATTGTCACTTGAGTCTGATTAACACATGTCCATCTCGGAATCTTTGACCAGATATACCTCCACTTTTCATTCTGAAATTTTTTGCACCACTGAATGCAAAATGAAAGATTAAGCTAAAAAATGCTTAAAAAAAGAAGCTTATGTTTTTAGAGCACACGTTTTCTCAATGCAAGACCCTTAGCATCAAACTGAACAGACCGAACATTCTAAGAGCTTAACTTTTTCATCTGCACGTACGAGACACAGAAATGATCTGACCAAATCACAAATGGATGCGGATTCCTACGAACTCGACGGGGAAAAATAAACCACCAAGTCGATTGGAAAGTATGCATAATAACCGGTTATTATGTGTATAATAACCGATTTATCACATTTATCTTAACTGATAAACAACATAAGACGTGAAATATGTGTTTTGAACGTCATCTTTATGCTTTTATCAGAGTAATTATTTATGCATTCTTGATCCAGATCAAAAGATGGATAGTATGGACAGGACTATCAAAAGGAATAATTCCATCAGCCATTGTGTGTGTATTATTCTCTTCAATACAGATCCATCTATTTAATATTTGAAAATTCTGGAACCGGACTGGTAAATGGAACCTTTTAATGGACGGATAAGAGAAGCAGTGAGTATGGAGATGAATGATCGAGTTATAGTTTAAACCTTTGGTCCCAACGACTATATTACCTCCCATTCATCTAAATAAACCCCAGAAAAAGAAAAAAAAGGAGAGGTAAAGTATTTGTATTAAACGAGCACGTCATCGTAGAATTCATATTTCGCCCCATGAAAGTGAATAATCAATATAAATGGATCGATTCATTACCTGGTCGTTGATATACGCTTCGCCGTTCTCATGGCAGCTCCCATTCATCGTCAGTGACGTTTCGTAGCCGTCCACCGTCTGTAAGATGATAATAATAATAATAATATGAGAAAAAAAAAGTAATAATATCAGAGAATGAAGCACGTCATTATCGTCATCATCATCATTATTGTTATCAGAATAGCGATTAATCGGTTAACGTTTATGCGTTATGAAAATGGATCGTGTATCACTTCAATGTCAATAATAATTATTGGCATCCATTTTTAGGATGAACATAAAAATTTGCATTTAAAAAATAATTATAATAATTTTCTATAATTTTGTGAATGTGCTGGAAAATTATTGTCTTGAGAATTTTCGATCACATCTAGAAATTTGGGAATTTCAACGTTTTATTGAGGGAATCAGTTCCCGTTTAAGTAATTACCTCTTTAGCATTTGTGTGTTTTGTCGATAGAGAGTATAACTGATCCCATTTTTGTACTTATAAATTCATTGAATTACCATTAGAGAACATCTTAAATTCCCCCATATCCTTTTGTTAAAATTTACACAGCCACTGTAAGGAAGTGTTGCGGATGAACATTATTATTGGCGATGAATACTCGCCAATCAAGCTGGAAATGGGCATTTCGAGGGATATGGATGGTTGATACTGATGGAAGATCAAATTATCATTAAATTTCATACAGCGAGAGCCTGTATGGTTACAGAGCCTAAACTGTAACATTTAAGCAGCAATGACGAGATATCTCGCCTCCTTAAAAGCCTCTCATTTCAGCACTGACGAGCCTAGATATTTTGTGAAGTTAATTTCTCAATGGAAAACTTTTCCCCCTATACCAATCAGTTTGCACCAGTTGAAAATCGGAAGAAAGCCTACTTCATTAAAAAAGATGTGACATTTCGAAGGGAGGTTTAGTGATTTCTAATTGCCGCTTAAAGGGTTAAGTAGAAGGTGTATGATGATATATAAACCTATGGGGAAGTTAGTAGCGGACGCAGGATTTTCTCAAGTGTGGGGATGAGGTTCATATTTTTATCCCTTCTCAAAAGGGGAATTGCGTTTTTACTGCAAAAATGCACTGTAACTGCGGCTCGAGACTTCCCCACCCCTCGGCCTCTTGTGTATGCCAATAAGTTGGGCGACCGGACAACATCAATATCATGAAAACGAGATATTTATCCAATTTTCATTTTACACATCACCAATTCTGGCTGAATATTTCCTATTTATGAGCCAATTTCCACCACACATCACCAATTCTTGCTGAATATTTCCTATTTATGAACCAATTTCCACCACACATCACCCATTCTGGCTGAATATTTCCTATTTATGAGCCAATTTACACCACACATCACCAATTCTTTCTCGTATTTAAGAGTCAATTTTCGTCAAATATCTTCAATTATGACCTTCACTGCGACAAAATTCTATTACACCATGGCAACTCAAAAACCAGTCCGAACGGAACACTAGTAGGTACTCAAAAACCGGGACAACTAGCAATCCAAATGTTTTCCCCCATGAGTATTACTAACGAATGAGAGCTGTCATGTGAAACACATCTGTTATGACCATATTTTTTTCTACAAAAAAAAGGCCTGTGTTATTCCAACATTTTTGAAGGAAGCTACTCGAATTTTTGTTCTCAACTGCAGTCAATCAAGACCATTTTCATTATTTGTAAATTATGATAGTTATGAGTAATGACGATTAATTATGACGAATATAAATATTCATCTCGGATGTTTGTTATCATTAGAACCCGGATTATATGCAAATCCATATGCACACGTGGATATTTTGGTCCTTTTTTAGCATTAATGCACATCAATGAATGAAACCAAAGAATTTTCCAAAGAAAGGTTTATTTAAGCTCAATTACTATTTTTTGTAATTTCTCAAATAAGTAAATGCTCACCTTTTTTTCCGCAGGTAGGATTTAACGAAGTAATAGAGCTGTTCCTAATGTTCCTAATACAGTATTTTTCCAAACATCAACCGTTTTATTGTAACGCTATTTCTAGAGATTGTCAAAAGTGTTCAAATTTCTTGTAGAAATAGTTTCGAAATTCAATATTTTGTTGGTATTTTGTTACGGAGCAGCTACAACAAATTAGAAATAAAAAATATGTAAAAATTTATTTGCGTAAGCAGTATATTCGTCTGTGGGGATAGTTTTTGTAAATAAATATGCACTAAGAAATAAAAAAATATGCATTTTAAAACATATCTTCTTCTTTTTTTTTGCATGGCGATTTTTTCATGCATATTTTCTCATTTTTTGGTACATGTTTCGGAATTTTTAACTTTTTTGGGATGTTTAGTGTGTATTTTGGATTTTGTAAATATATATTTTGACATTTTTTAAGTGCATATTTTGGCAGCATTTTTAAGTGCATATTTTAGAATTAAGTGCATATTTTGGGATTTTTAATTGCATATTTTGGGATTTTTAAGTGCATATTTTGGGATTTTTAATTGCATATTTTGGGATTTTTAAGTGCATATTTCTTTCCTTTTTAAGTGCATATTTCTTTACTTTTTTAGTGCTCATGTTTCTTTACTTTTTTAGTGCACATATTTCTTTACTTTTTAGTGCATATAATCCGGGCTCTAGTTGTCATATAGGCTGTTTTACTACCATATCGACCACTGTGGTCGGGGTGAAGCGGGGGGTAGCAATACATTTGTTTCTTTCCACTGGCGGTTTTTTAGTGATTTTAGTAATAATTAGTAAGCTAATCATATTTAATCGAGGAAAAACATTAAAAATAGCGATGCTAAACCACGGGAAAACATACTACATCCAGTCATAATTATATATATTTACAAATTTACTTAATTTATTTATTTCATAATTCACAAAAATTATCTTTTACAAATTTAATTTTACAAATCCAAGTTAACTTCGAGGAAAATAGAACAATTTCATGGAAAAAAAGTTGGGATGGCTAAAAATAAGTGAAAATACAGGAATGTACAGATTCGAAAATATGAGTCATATAATAATTTTATTAATTAGCATCTTCGCGCACGCTCATAAATTTGGCTACTTCTTTTATGATGTCTCGTAATGTCACATTTTTAGAATCCCAATTCGCCGTATATCTCTCGACGAAAATATGGTCAGCCTTGTTACGATCATGTATTTTTGCCGAAATATTATCGGGCAGTATTTACATTTTTTCATTCATTATTAATTGATATTACTGCTTTGATATCAAAAAAAAAAAAACTCCTCAGTTCATGCTTGTCTAAGCTCATTTCTGTGTCATACTTTTATCATTGTTTTATTTTATATCATCATTTAGAATATATCACAATTTTATTATTTGGAATATATCACAATTTTATTATTTGGAATATATCACAATTTTATTATTTGGAATATATCACAATTTTATTATTTAGAATATATCATAAATTAGAAAATATATCATAATTTCGTTATTTAAATATATCGTAAATCATTATATAGAACAGGGATGGCCAACTTCTTTCTGTTCGCGGGCCAACATAATGGTCAGCTATTGCGTCGTGGGCCGCATCAGTACAACTTCAGTGTATCAGCCGCTCCATTATTAATTGAATTAATTAGTTAGTAATTAAATTAATTTTGTCACTAGAAATAAGAAGTCTGCATGCAGTTTATTAATCAAGAAATCTGTTGTTGGAACCGGTAGTTCAAATAATGATCACAAATTTAATTTTTTCACGGTACTTTTACCCTGTCGCGGGCCGCACAAAATCACTTCACGGGCCAAATGCGGCCCGCGGGACAGCTATTGGTCACCCCTGATATAGAATATATAATAATTTGATTGTGTTTGGAATATATCACAATTTCATTATTTTAGAATTTTCTCTAATATCTTCTGGATCACCTAATATTATGTATAATCCTACTCAGAGGATCGTCGTCTATACAGGGTGATTCAAAACTCATCGTACAAACTATTAGTGAGGGTAGAAAACACAAAAACAAAACAGAATCACATGAGAATATATCATAAAAAAAATTGTGCATGGCTGTTGATGGTAAGAACTTTGAGCACTTGTTGTATGAAACTTAACGTGTACGCGTACTGTCCCTGTGTAAAGTATCGCTAAATAATAAGTTTTCCCACCCATTATTCCCTAGTCATTTCTGCATCTTCGTTTATCCTCCAGCTGATCATGTTGTCCGGTCATACCCTATGCGATTCTATTTTGTTTTTGTGTTTTCTACCTTCCCCTAAAAATTTTACGTTAAATTTTGAATCACCCTGTATATAAGAAAAATGCGATTCTCAAGTAAAGAATACCTCACATGTTTTACCGAACCTTCACCTCAATTTTTCCTCAATCACGTAAACACATAATAATTTATCGACATCCCACATGCAATCACAGTTCTTGCATTATTCAATTTTAACCCTTATTACGTTCCAACATCACAATTACAGCTCATTTGTTAAAATGTATAGAAAAAGGGAAAAACATTTCCTGGTCAGCCATTGTTAACCTCTATTTTATTTTCTCTCTCAATGAGTCAATATCCTTCTTTTCTAAAAAAAAATGAAAAAAATAACATTTCTTTTTTTTCCCCCCTAACTTCACGCGATTCTGTTGCGATGATGTAATTTCTATGAAGAGCTTTATACTGCTGATGAGTTTCCAAATAATAAAAAACGGGGATTATTATAACCACAAAACGATGCGAAAACACCATCATTACGGTCTCTTCCATTTTTATTTTATTTTTTATTCATTTCTATTGATTCTCGTTCGTTCTTTCCCGAGGGAAAATTTTTTTTCCTTTCCTCCGATTGTTAAAGCAAAATAAAAATAAATGACAATGAAAATAAAAATTATATTTTCAGGCACATTTGTTGTAAACAGGTGGTTGAAATACACCGACATTGTCATTTTCTGTAATAAAACCGGACATTATATATTTATAACGGATTGACTCGTTGTGATTACCATAAACAGGGTAATGCTAGTACGGCCTTTATCTCATCGACCGTCCGTCGTAGAGGTATGATTCCAATTTATGAAATGCTCAACAGGCGTTCAAAAATTACCCTGTAGCAGTTTTGAGAGTGAAAATACAGTGTGTCACAAAATAAGAAATCTAAATTGCTATACAGTCCCCCCCTGTAAAACAATTATTATTGGTTACACTTGCTTGAATGAAACCGATGTACTTATTGGTTGCATTTTTCAAGTTTTATGAAAGAAACTTTGTAAAACTTTCATAGTGTAATCCCGGTTTGAGTACCGTTTTGAACACGACTGCTGGCTCTCTTCACGTCTAAAGCCGGGATTATACTGTAAAAGTTTTGTGAAAGTTCTTTTGTAAAACTTGAAAAATGTAATCAATAAGTGTATCGGTTACATTCGAGCGAATATAACATTGTCCGAATATGATGTCACTCTCCACTTAGAGCGCACATGAGCTCTAAGAAAAGAGCATTTGTTGGCTTTATATTCTAGTGGCTCACCCGGCAAGTGAGAGGATGTAGGTTCGATTCCACGCAAGGCAAGTTGAATTTTAATTCCCGGATTTGTCTTCGCATCAGCTAGCGGTCGAAACCTTCGCAATAAAATTATTGGTTGCTTTTAAAGTTTCGTAAAAGATCTTTTATAAAACTTGGAAAACAACGAATAAGCCAATATTGGTTACATACGAATGTAACGTAATTAGGCCGGGATTACACTTTAAACGTTTGATAAAAATTATTTTATAGAACTTGAAAAATGCTACCATAAATCATACCGGTTACATTCGCGCGAATGCAACCAATTTTATTGGCTGCATTTTTTAAGTTTTATAAAATAACTTTTATCAAACTTTTATAGTATAATCTTGGCTTTAGTTGCATTTTTCGAGTTTTATAAGAGAACTTTCATAGCGTAATCATGGCTTTGGGCCTGGTTCACACTGAACCGATCCCACGATAATACGATCCGCGATATGACAGACACGGATTGGTTAAAAAAAAAACTTTAAAAATTCAGTTTTTTTTAGAAAACCCGTGTCGAAGCCGGTTATGTATTGCTTATTATATAGGTCCAGTGTGTGAACATGGCCTTAACAGTGAATATTTGCTTCACTGATGCTTCATTTAAAGCAATGATAGGTGACTTTTTAGTATCATTTATTACTAAAACATGACTGACTATGTTAACTAATGATCGATCTTGATTACTTTACTCTTGGTGAACTAATGATCAATCTTGATCACTGAAACTCGATGAATTAATGCTGACTAATGACCGATCCTCATCTCTGATAACTTGGTCAACAAATGGTCCATCTTGATCACCTGATCACTGTTAACTTGACAGATGACCGACACTCGATCAAGCTAAAGACCGATCTTAATCACCGGTAACGCTTCGTCACCTAATGGTCACCGGTAATGCTAACATCCAAATCGGTCAACTGATGATCGATTTTAATCACTGGTAACGCTTGATCAACTGAACGATCTTGTCAATTAACCAATGGCATTTGTGGCGCAAAGTTGAATATAAGTTCTACTTAAAAGTAAGTTTCCAGATCTGTGTGAGACCACTTGTTTTATTTTCGGGCACCAAATCTGTCCAACGGACCATATGTTGAGAAATGCTGATTCAGAAAATAATTGCTAGACAGAAACAAACACCTAAAAAATATCGCTTCACTATTTCATTATTTGTTGGGCATTTCGCCTGTTGTGGTGTTGTATTTGCATTTGTATCAGCTTCTAATTCCAATAATAATATTTACTCGGGAGCTATGGGAAACTTGATAATAATTCATATGCTATTATTCGCATTCATATGCTTATTCTATTAATTATAGTTCTAGTCGTATAAATGTACGTATTATTCAATGAAATTCCTTCCAACACAACCTCAGTAGACTATAATAAACACACTTTTATACAACAAAGGGGTAAAATGAACTATAGATGAGCCCCAGGCGGCACTCTGTTTTGACATTATTCAATAATGATGCATAATCCTATTTATAGAATCTATTATCAACAACAAATATTGTTATTAAGTAACCAAAAAGCAATTTTATGGGTGCTTGTTGCTCGGAAAAATTTGCGTATCAATAGATTTTTTTTTTTTAATTTCACGCTGAGCGATTTCCCCCTTTCAATACGAAATCTGTTTGCGCGGTACATGTGTGCCGGAAAATCGAAATACGGGATACATTTACATATGTACATAAATTTAAATAACATTACTGTCAGGGGCATCCTGCTGTTTACATACACATACTAAAAAATATGAATAGATTCCTTTTTTTTTCGTTTTATAGTGAAAATTCTTTTTTATTATGTGACGTTTTCTCTGTGAGTGTATGATATTCCTTCGATATTTTTAGGATTGAATGTTTCCACGAATTTATAAGTAAACAATGTACTTCAAACCAATTTTTTTTCTTTCCAGAATCTGTTAGTATTTATTTCTCCGTGAATCTTTTTCCGGGAAAAATTGGATGAAATCTATAGACTATTATTCCCAGTTTTCATCTGCACTTGAATCACGATCACCGAATATGTGTCGCTCTATTTAACCCAGTTCCATTGTTGGGAAGTTTTTATTTGAATAATTATATATATAATTTTCACCAGAATTATCTGTTATTCGATGGTTATCTCCCCCGAATTATTTAGTAATGCGTTTACTATCTTCTCGAGAAAATTGACTTTTAGCTCATTGCTTTCATACTCATGCTTTTGGATCATCGCAAATGTCGCTTCTCCTCATGCGAGATCCACTCATGCGAGTGGTGCATTTTGAGTGCTATTTCTTCATATAGAATTATCTGCTGTCAATATTTATTTTCCCAATTTACTCGAAAAAAAGTTGACTGAAATGTGTAGACTATCATTTACAGTTTCTATCGGCATCTCAATCACAATCACTCAATGTGTTACTACTATTTAACCCTGTGCCACTGTTGGGAAGTTTTTATTTGAAAATGATTGTGTAACACTAAAATAATTCATCCAAGAACTATTTGTTGTTCATAGTTACTTCCCCTAAGTCATTATTTCATATGTGATCAATGTATTTTCGAAACGATTGACTGAAATCTCTAGTCTTGCGTTAACAATTTTATCCATGTGCTTTCGAATCACTCTATCATTGAAAGTGTCACTTCTCCTCAAATTAGATCCATTGTTGGGAATCTTTTTGTTGAATAATAAATTTACATAATTTTTTCCCAGATAAAATGTACTGGCGATGTTTAGCTTCTGAGAGTGTTTTGTCGAAAAAACTAAAAATAAGTTAAGAGTCAAACAGTCACTCGTCTTTAAATAATATCCATACACATGTTGGGATTTGTTAATTTAAATTATATATTTCATGTGATACCACCTGTATTTATCCACCCATATCTACTACTAAACCATACTTCTAACGAATTTGTGCATGTTGGAATGTACGTGTCCTTGTTGTGAACCTGACGTTGTTTGTTTCTGTGCAATGCTTGTTATAGTGCCGTCATCTGCCATCAGTTTTTCTAACTATGAGTGAAATGCGACGATTGAATAACTGTATCTTTGTAGGCCTGTTGCCCTTTGTAACGAGACTTTTTGACGTGGAGATCGGCTGGCATTTGCGCCTCAAAGTTGAGACCACAGAAAACAAAGTTCAGCCGACCAATAAATATTTTCTGGAAAACATCGACCGACCGAAATCGGTAATCCTCTGATGGCAGTTTTGATCTATGTTTAGTTAAAGCACAATCACTGAAAGTGTGTGTCAATCTTCTTTAAATAAAATTCATTGTTGAGATTTTCCATTTATGGGGCATTTTGGATATTATTTCTTTCTAATACTGTTTGTCGTCAATATATTTTATGTACCCCTAAATATTTTTCTCGAGAAAATTTATTTAAATCATTCTTTTGATGACTTCCATCCATTGTCAGTTTTTGACAATCGTAATCACTGGAGATGTCACTCTTCTTTGAATAAGATCCACTGTTAGGAATGTTGTTATTTCAAAGACACATTTTGGGGGAAACTTCTCTCCAGACAATAATCTATTATATTTATCTTTTCGCATATATATTTTCGAGGAAAATCAAATGAAATTAACAGTCTTTCATTGACTTTTTTTGATTGACGTAAATTTGAAGGGAATAATCATTGAAGGTGCTGTTCTTTACATAAGATTATTGGGAATTTTGTATTTAGATGGTACATTTTTGCAAAATATTATTTCTTCCCAGTGTTATTGGTCATTAATGTTTATCAATCGGGAAATATTTTCCGTAGAAAATTCATAGAATCTACAGACTTTCTTTAATAGTTTTGATCGAGGTATTTTTAAATTGCCATCGCTGAAAGTGTGTCGCTCTTCTTTGCATAAGGTCCATTGTTAGGAATTTTGTACGTGAATGATATATTTTTGCGAGATTATTTCTTCCCAATATAATTTTTCTTAAATATTCTGTAAAAAGATTTCTTGAAAATTGACTAAAATCTACGGACTTATATTTACAGTTTTTATTGGCGTGTTTTTGAATCACAATTACAGAAGGTGTCACTCTTCTTTGAATAAAATCCATGATTAGGAATTTTTTATTTAAATAATGCATCACGTGATATTTTTTCCCAGAAATATTCTGTCACGGGTAAATATTTCCTCGGAAAAATCGACAGTAAATCTATAGACTTGCATTGACAATTTTGATCGGCATGTCTTTGAATCACAATCACTGAAAGTGTCTTTGTTTCTGAAATAAGATTCATTGTTACAAATTTTTTATTTGAATGGTACATTTTCGTGAGGTATTATTTCTTCCCACATCTAACGTTGATATTTATCTATCCCTAAATATTCTCTCCAGAAAATTGATAGACATCTACTAGATCGACGTGTTTTTGAATCACAATCACTGAAGGTATCACTCAAAACTGTGTATCTGAAGTTCCACTCTTACTTAAGTTTAGCTCATTTCTCCCATTGTTAGAATTCATTTTCTTGAAGAATAGGACCATTAGAGCTAGACGAATTCGTCATTCAATCATTCTTGATACTAAATAATGTAGACGAGGAAAAAAAAAAAAAAGGAGGGAATAAACTATGAAAAATCGCAATCATAATTCATAGGATTTTTCCAAAAATAAAAATAGTAAAAAAAAGCAATTAGTTGCAATATAACGGGTAAGAAATTACCTATTTGTTCTCTGTACGCATGTACAAGAAGGGGAACTACTACTACTACAACTACTAAAATGTTCGAGGTCATCCTTTATTCTCTCGGGTTACGGGACTTCCTTCACGGACGGCAACAAATCATGTCAACATGGCAATAAACAACCTTGTCGAATAAGACGAAAATGGGAAAGAAAAATGACTAAGAAAAATAATAATAATATTGAAAAGAAAGAGAAAAAAAAAATCAAAAAAATACAAGTATTATATACTCATGGTGTGCGTACGTGATTATGGTATGTTGATGATGGTGTGGAAAAAAAGAGAGAGACTGCATTATAAAGTGGTCAGTCCGGTAAAGGTCTCGAGACCTTGACTTTTCCTTTATCCTAAATGGAAATGGCAAATAAAAGTCAATGTACCATTGATGAAATAAATGTAGGAGTCGTCGTTGTGAAAGAAAAATGGAATTTGTGAATTTTGTGTGTGTGTGTGTGGCTTCTTCCCACGTCAGTCTTTATTTTTTATTTTTTTCTCAGGGTTAAAATAATGATCATAATAAAAACGGCTGACGTGAATAATGGAAAAAATTCTCTCCGTCGAAAGTGAAATTGAATGTTCTACTATTACCAGAGAATTGAATTTCAGGTCTTAATACATGGCGTTTTCCTCCTCTCGTTTCTTTAAAAAAAAGATTGATGGTGGATAACTGTTTTACTGACCTCCATTGATTGCTGTTCGGCAGTGAAATGCTATTGTTAGAAGTTAATTATTATTTTTAAAGGCGTATTGAGATTTTTTTTTTTTTTAATTTTTAACAAGGTTAATGTATTAACACGCGGTAGACTAATATCGGTCTTGAATTTTCAAGGTATTTTTTGTACGAAGTTAGTAAAAATTCTAAAAGAGAAATAACAGGACTTTTTACGTTTTCAGCACCATGGAGAGTGGTATTGCGATATGAAATGCACCGTGTACCCCTGAGTGACCTCAAGGTATATTTCGACGATACTCCTAAAGTTCTATGAGAGACTGGCCATAGTGCTGTCTCAAGAACATCATGGGCTCCTTGGGCAAAGTGAATTTTCTGACCCAGCTAAATGCCTGCTTAAAAATTTACTTGCTCCTCCCTTCATAAATGAGGCCCCTGGAATGGCTAAGGCGTTAAAACGGCACTGGTTGGTCAAAAATCAGAGCGTCTCGTTTAACATAATTTCATCTCTGATACATCTCGCGGTCTCTTTAACCAATCTCGCTGCACACACTTTGAGAATAATTATTCTATGAGCTATTATATAGTTCATCGTGTGCATTGCACGGTCTTATTCGGCATATATATATATACACGCTCCAATGAAAGGATCTGTATCTTCTCTGTAGCTTAGTGGTGAGAGCACTCGTCCGGCAAACGAGGGATCCGAGTTCAACTCCCCGTAGAAACAAAGATGAGTTTTTTCCTTCTTAAAAATCAACCATCTCAAAAAATAAAAAATATCTTCACACAACACGCATCCAGTTTTCTGCATATCTTGTAATAATTATTCAGTCTGTGGTATCAAAGAACTAAAGTTGAAGGAAATGGTTCAAGAGTATCGTTCTGAAAAAACTTAGAAAATTATCGACCTGTGTTTTTCTGCGTGTAATCAGCAGATTATACATTAAAAAATAATATTAAATATGCAAATGCGGATTATCTGGAGTTTTCACAGCGGTAGGAATAGAAATATATATTTTTGAAAATTAATTTGTAAAAAAAAATGTAAGATGGTGTATAGACGCGAGTAGAAAAATCGTTATTTTGCACTAAACGTTGCCAACTAATCTTTCAACTCTTCGAGATTTCATTGCAATTTGCAGATTATACGACAGTGCGGACTATGCGATGACATTTTTTTCTCAGAGTAGTGGAATTCGCAAATGCGGATTACACACAGGAAAAGACGGAATTAGTTAATTGTATTTTAGTGTTTTTTGCCAATTATTCGCATTCATCTGTTGGGAGAAACTTGTTTTAGACGGCTTCACAATTAAAAATAAACTTAGAAAACGCTAAATTCAGAATTCTCTTCTGGACTGAGGAATTTAAAGGTTGAATTTTATAGGATATGGTTATAAAATAATTGTAGTGATCGATTCATCCATTATTCAAAATTCCAGTCATCAATAAATAAATTAAAAATTTCAAACTAGAAAATTTTCACTGGCACTTTTAGGTACAACTGGATGAATATTGGAAACTTATAGTGGATGAAATATTGGGAAAAAACAACAAAAACAGCAAAAAGAAGAAAATTGAAATTATATATATACTCAGACTAAGATAGTAATCAAGGGCTAGATCGATCAGGCATAATCATCAATCTCGATTACTACAATCACAACAGTTCCATTATTCTCCCATTATTCTTCGGAAATTCAGTGAAAAGAGATATTCACACTCAAGATGAAGGAAAATAATCAAGTGTTGAATTTTCTCAACTCAAATTTTCCGGATATTTGCTTTTTTTCCCTACAATTTTTCCAACGCTCCTTTTATTTCACATAATCTTTTCCAGATTATAAAGAAAACATATCTTTCCCTAAAAGAAAAGCAACGTGCTGACTCGAAGAAAAAACATTTACATCACGAGACCAATATTTTTCTTGAAAACTCCCATATACACACGCGATTCCCACAAATTTGGAGAAGAAAAACAAAACATAGGAATAATAATATACATTTCTGCAATGTATTGAAATCATTGCCGTGAATTTTCTGAATTTTCATTACCACACACACACACAAAAAAAAAATTTTCAAAGAAAAGAAACTTTTGTTTCTCCTTTTCCCAAGCACATTTCACACACTAATATAATTACTTTTCCTATCTCTCCGACTATTAACTATGATGTTAAAGGGTTCACTGAACGAATAATGCACATACAATAAACAGTTTTAACGGAGGAAAAATAAGCAGCAGCCATTGACAGTTCAAGATCGTTCAAACGCGTTATAACACGAAAAAAAAAGTGAAGGTTATCCATGGCTTTTTTTATTATTATTATCATATACTATCCCGGTATAAGACATCGAGGTCATCTAAGTAGAAAAATGACTCGAAAAAAAGTAAAAAAAAAAATAGTAGGCATATGCGAAAAGCGCCATTGACCCATTTCTTTTCCTCCTACGTCATTTTCTGTTAAAAGGAAAGAAAAACCCCCTCTTTTTACAAATTATTCTAATAATTTCTGACAGGCCCAGGTGGTCGGAAAAATCATTGGAACGTGCTGAAGAAACAACACTAACTGCACGTTTGTTTCTTCATTTAAAAAAAAGAAGATGACTAGCTGTCATAAAGATTTCCTAATTAGAGGAACATCTATAAAAAGGATTCGAACAAAGAACCAATTTATTACTGGAAAAATAAAATATTATCACAATAATAGAAGCTGCTATATACGTAATAGCCATTGAATACACTCCACGTACATGAGGTATTGTTATTATTATTGTTATCGTTATACATCACATGAAGAACAACGAGATATGCTTGAATGTTTTATTAGGTTAACTGAGGCCATATGTACTATATAGAGGACAGGAAATTATGTATGATGACGATTGTAGAAAATATTACATGACAGGAAAGAGATGAATGTCAAATGTTTTGTATAAAAAATAATTTTAAATATTATGCATTATAATTTTTATTTAATAAAAGATGATCATAAATATATTTTCTTTATACTTAATTATCAAGCTATTAAACTTAACATTTTTTTATACAGTTTACATTCGTTATAACGACCATGAGTTACTACGGCCGTTCCATTATAACGTACAATGTGTCCCAAATTCTTACATACCCAAGGAGGTGGATTGGACGCGCTGGACCCGTTGCTTGGCTTCCACATTCGCCGGATGTTAATCCACGTGAGCTTTTCCTATGAGGTCACCTTAAATCATTCGTTTATGCGACGCCCGTGGACATACCGGAGGATCTAATAGCGCGGATTGTCGTCGATACGGCAGACGCCAAAAACATACATAGTATCTTCGAGCGCGTCCGGAAGTCGTTTTTACGTCGTTGTAGACTGTGCAATGACGTTAGTGGCTGCCAGCTCCAACAACTTTTGTAATAATTAATCAATTAAACATTTTTGTAGTTATTATTGTACTTATTGTAGTTTCAGCGTGACGTCGAAACCTACATGCGTTTTTCGCGATTTTCACCCTCTCAACGTTGTTTGCGACACCATATTCCATTGCAATTTTTGTTCCTCTTGATGTCTACAACCCTCTCAGAGTTTTTCGATCCATTAACACAACACACTGTATATAAAAATTTATGCAATTGAACAATTTACCATGGTATATCAAGCTATATAATTGAAAAAAATAATAGTCCAATGCTCTTCTTAAATATGAGAAAAATTGAAATTTTATTAAATACGTATAAACTGAATTTTTTTTCTAAAGTATGAATTATAAAATTTGAAAAATCCCTAAATTGACAGATATTTAATTAGAATTTTAATTGAAAAAATAAGCAAAAAAATTGTATGAAACTTCTGTGCAAAAAAATTATATATAACATACGGTGACTGTCATGGATCTATTTCTTTGATAAATGTATATTTGCATAATTGAAAACCGTTTCATAATAAAAAAATTGTGTATCGTTAAACGTTAAAAAATAATGAACCATGCCATTGTTAGACATCACATGTGATATTTCTCTAATAGAATTCAAAGGTAAATGGAAAAACACACACACAATTTTTTTTCTGTCTTGAATGGGAGACACAAATAAATGGCGACGTCAATAAGATCGAATCGATATTCGATCGGTATTTATAAGGACAGTGTCTGCGGGCAAGGTCTAAAACAAGATTGGATGCTTTCATATAAAAAAGAAAGAGAGAATCAATCGATCGATCATCAATCATTTATAATGAGGAGCCTTTCAAATAGAAGACAAACGTAATTTCGACCTTCAAAAAAAAAATGAAATCCATTGAAGATGATATGTACATGACATTTAATACCATCAATATTTCATTCCATAATTGTGGCCTTCACACATGATTGAAAATAACACGGGTAATATCAAATTTGACAATCCAATATTTATAAATCATAAATATTTCATTCTCTTGCGAAATGTATTCTTTATAGACATACTTTTCTATTCAATATATCCGATACAGGCGCGATCTAAAATATTAATATGAATTCAAAATTTGAAGTATATGCAATATTTAGGGATTATTTCCGAAAATATATATTTAACATCATCGCTGAGTATATGCGCTTTTATATTATGTTTTCGTATTTGAGTAAACAACTATTGTATTATCAGATTTAGGTTTGGATAATCGGTTTTTCCGAGATAATGAGTTCATGTTTCGATTCGTGTTGATTTTTATGTTGCAAGATGGGAATGTGTGTGTTCGTGGAACTCCAGGGAAAATAAAAACGGGAAAATATGCAATTTTCGCGAAACTAAGCCGGTACTATAGAGAATGTTTTGAGCTATTTCTCGGAACTGTATGGAATTATCTCGAAATAACTTAGTAATAATATACCTTGCCTCATAATTCCTTGGAATAATTTATGAGGAAACATAAAGATATGAGTTAATGGGATATTCACATATTTTAATATGTATAAGAATAAACTGAATTTATAGAGTAGGCTATAATCTAAAATAATTCAATTGATAAATATATAGACTGAACGAATAATTATTAATAGCCATTAATTAATTGAATCAAAAATAATATGTAATTTTATTTATTTCAATTTGATCGAACGTTAATTATGCTTTATATTTTCTATTATTAGCACTTCTTAAGCGAGTGATTTTTAGCTGTAATGGTGAAATTTTTATTATCGATTTTTTTTTTCAGGCGTGTAGAAATATTCTATCTTTATCTACCATAATACCATAATACCCCAGGTATTATTATTTTTTCACAAACTTGAATTGCGTGTACTAAAAGAAGGGAAGAAAATAATGTCTAACTCGAGCACCATCAAAACGTTACAAAGGATTGCACTAATCGAAACTTTCTGCAGCTGAATAGCGAATTTTGGTTCTCTTCACTCACAATATGAAACACAGATGGCAGCACTAACAAAAAAATATGCAAACACAACGCTAGGGTTGCGAGGTTCGAAAATTGAGAAAGAAGAACGCTTGTGTGTGCACCTTTGTTAACGTCACTTTTCCGAATTTACACAACATGTGGCGCCACTATATGCACAAGAACCCACCGCCAATGATATTTTTTACCAACTGAACCAAAATAGCAAAAACAACAAAAAAGATACACACGTCTCCCCTGTACTTATTGATCACACAGTCTGATCAGTTTTATTACTTTTGACTGGAGCAAGGTGAGAGGTTTCTTTCTCTACCCTCAGAAGGTTTTTTTCTCGTTGCTTTTTTTGCCAAAGGCGATTTCGCTCGAGGAATCAATAGTGAGTATCCCTATTTTCTTTATTTCTGAATTTCTTTATTTCCCTACTTTAGTCAGTGTACTGACGGTAGCTGTTGGTGAACAAACAATGATATTAGCAAAAAACGGATGTTGTGGTTTTGTTCTCGATATCTCTCTGAGATAGGAAGCGGGGTGTGTCCGGTCTTTCAATGTTTTGTTCTTCCAGGGGTGATTTTCGGATTAACTTTTTCATGTTATCCTGGAGCAAGCCGGGTTGCTCCAGGATATATCATCTGCCTATAGCATAGCTGAAATAGCATCTGCCCAGCTCGGTGGGAACTTTGGGTTCTTGTATTCTGGGGATTTCGACCGCGATTGGTCAAAACGTGTAAAAATGTGTAGTCGGGGGGAGGGGGGGGGGAAGGACCGGAGATACATTTCAGGGTGGGGAAAAAGTTCTCCAGGAAAGAAAAGAGAAATAGTTCTGGAAATCTTAAAAAAGAGGACAAACAGGTGAATCTTTTCTAATATGTAGGACGCATCAAATGACATAAAAATAAGGACATGTCCTCTTAGAGGTGGGCGTCTGTTAAACTAACACTAAATACGCTTTGAGACTCGTAGGTACCCCCGCGCGCACACACACACATTGCCGGCACAACTCAATCGGTAGTAAATTTCCCATGGCGATTGACCAGAGTTGTGCTCAGTTAGGAGAGAAAGAAAGAAAACTGAATAATGAGTTTTAACTTTCAGTCAGACAAAGTTAAAACTGAGAGATCTCCGTTCGCGGCTTACTGTACGTTAATATTTGTTCATATGAAATGATATGTTGATAAAAATAGTGTTAATGGTTTTATTGGGATTATTTGCACTCCAATTCATAATATCGATTTAAGTAAACTGCATAAGGGGCGAAAATATACCATCGGGACAACATCGAGATGATAAAATTTGTCAATTAATGCCAAAAAAAATTTTGAAATCGTGTTGAAATTAATAATCGTATCAAAAATTTCGGTTATTAGTACCAAATAAAAATTTGAAGCGACTTAAATAAAATTTCGAAACAGCAAATACTAGATCCAAATATTTATATTTTAAGTTAGGAGAAATAAAGTTAAAGAATAGCTTTAGAAATAAAGTTAAAGAATAGTTTTAGAAATAAAGTTAAAGAATTCATTAACTTCGTTGAAAATACGGGACATAACGGGACGCTTTCCAAAAAGAACGGAACGAAATGAAGAATAGCCAAAATAAAATTGAAATTTACCGGAAAGTCCCATTACTCGCGGAACGTATGGCGATCTTGATTATATGTAGTACATGTACAGACTGAATTATTTTTTTATTGAAATAATAAATAATAAAATATAATTATTTTTAGGGAAAATTTTGAAAAAAAAATTGATTGAAACATGAAAATTTCAATAATAATAATAATTCTTTAGAATATCATCGATGTAACGCTAAAATAATAATAATATAAATAATTTCAATATCATGGAGATTATGACATACAATTCTTATAAATAATTTGGAGGGAGAAATGGGGAGAGAGAGAGAGAAACAAGGGCAAACGGATAAGTATCAGTGTTAAAATGCAAATTTGTTCCCGATAGTGAACGCCGAATCGATACAGCCTCGATAACATGGTCCGGCGATTTTCTAGCTCATAGAAAAATCGAATCGCTCGAATATTTTTCTTTCTTTTTTTTTACCACCATTTATAGTGAAATCGAAATATTGAAATAATCATACGAAAATAAAAATGAAAAAAAAGATAATTATGAAAATGTATGGTAATTCGATATGGAAATTCAGTTGAAAAGATTAGAAAATTGTTGGAAAAATATTTTTTCGCTGGCAAATAAATTTTGAAATCGGGACCATTGATTATAGATTATTAAAATTCCTGGCTTGGACACTGGTTATTGTTATCGTGTTATTTGAGTGAAAACAAAACATTTCCCAAAGTAGGACCCCTTTCCATGGTGGTACCATTATGCCAATAGACGCAGCCATCAGTATCTAGACGAAACACATTGTGGTGTACCCGTCCAATCTTATGGTAACGTTAACTACTGCTGACCCCATTTGACAACTTTAGAAGCTTATTGGCGATAATTGGCTGAATATTGGGGGATAATTGCTGAATATTGCACGATAATTGTTGAATATTCCACGATAATTGATTACTACTTATTAACCGCACATGCACCTCGTAAACATTCTTGTAGGGTAGCTGTTCTCAAACTTTTATCAATCGCAGCCCTTGCTTTGGTAAACGTTCTTCCGTGGCTCTCCAGGATAATCCAACAAAGAACCTTGCTAAGTACAGAATAGGCAAACCTCAATATCGCCAGCTCACCATGACGCTCCTAAGAGTGGCGACGCACACTTTGGGAACCACTGCTATAGGGAATTTCTAACGAATGGTTATGCGTAGGAACGTGTATTGTATGTGTATATGCGTTTCCTTAACATTCATATATATTGTCAAAGTTATGCTTGTTTCGCGTTATGCTGATGCTGCCATCTGTTGTCCAATTTTTTACGTGGAAATGACGAATGCTTGAATTTTCGTGTTGTATCGTGTTGAAGCTCTGTATGTGTGTTCACTACCTTTATATATGTAAAGTACCTTGTTGAAGATTTGCCTGCTTTCTACGAACAGATTTTTTCACATGGGAGACCGGCTTGCATTCGCTGCTTGAAGTCAGAAAAGTGCATAAAACCATCGTCAGCCGACCACCACTGTGCCGCCAGCGGGGTTTGAACTGCGATAGGTGACTGAATATTTGGCGATAAATGGCTTCTCTTTTTTGTTCCAATGAATTGTCGTTAAGCCCACTTAAAATCCTCAGCAATTATACATAATAACTTAATTTATTACATATCACATTAACCGTAACATATATATATATATACATTAGTATATAGTTATGTATTAACCCAGCCAGTTCATGATGAAATGGCTGTTGATCCCTGGCTAAAGTCCGATAACAAAAGACGTGATTCGCGATCATCGTCATGTTGGCGCATTTCTTCGTGACAAATATGCTCACGTTAGTTATGGCAACCCATCATATCGCAGTCACGATGCGGTAATCATATTTATTTCTCCAAAATTTGGCAGGGAAACCATATGTTTATATAATTATTTTTATAGTTTTTTCCTCTGAAATTTCTTTTTTTCCCCTCTTGTCACATGAAGCTAATCTAACACAGCTGCTGTATATAGACATGCATCACACGTTGGCGATTTAAAAAAAATGGATTTGGCTACTACTTATCCGTCTTACATCAGCACATCGAGCTTTAGCCAAGGATCTCCGGCCATTTCGCGAAATGACCGGCCAAAGTCCGAATCATTTCTGCGATTTTGACTTTGGGATTAACGTATAATATCATCAGCAGTCACACCCAAAACATTTTTTATATCATCCCTCAAGACGTTCAGTTTTTTTTTCTTCTTTGTTCTTAAATTTTTATACATAAATTGTAAAGAGCAAAAACTAGGAAGAGAGGTAATTTCAAATGCGAAATGAAAACGGATTTTTAAAACTCGCAGGAAAAAAATATACATATATATATATATATAAAATGAAAAAAAAAAAAAGTAAATACCGAATGAAAAATTCGCTATCATGTTTTTTAATATCCTGCTGGGAAAAAAAAAGGAAAAAATAATTGAAAAAAAAAAACAAAATGAAAAAACAGAAGATGATGATGAATAAAAAAAAAAAAAATGGCCGGTCCCCAAGGTAATCATTTTGTTCTTGGGTAATGGGTTTTTCGTACCCGGGGTAGGAGAAGAAGAAGAAAAAAAAAACTCATTAGGTTGTGTGTCGCGCTATATTCCATCTCATTTTATATACATACATATAATTTTTTTTTTTTCCTCCCTCCATCATCCATAAAGAACTAAATGTATTTCAAACTTAGACAAAAAACAAAAAAACTGTGAATAGTAACAACAGTTTTACAAATTTTCTGTAACATTGATTACGGGAATTTCCCTTTTTTTTTTTATTTATCCCGATTTTATTTAAAAATTTTTGTTTTTCTTTAAGAAAATGAGATCCGGAAGGAATCGAAGGCTTTGTTAAAATTTAATCTGGAAAAAAAAAATAATACATATATATATATATAAATTTCTTTCTGTCCTATACACACTTATATATTGATGATTTATTTTCCCTTAATCTCCATTTTTTCCCTCCTTTTTAAACAATTCCCTTTACATATTTACATCCGAATAGAATCATTTATTCATTAGAATAATAATACGTAACGGAAAAGACGATAACTTTCTTTTAAGATATTTTTCTTATTTTAATTTTTCTTGGAATAAGAATAATTTTTTTTTTTCGTTAAAAAATAAGTAATTCGTCGAAAATTTTCCCGCTCATTTCTTTCCTCTTTCCCTTTCCTAAAAGGTTTTCGTGGAATTCAATTAGCAATTTTATTTTTTTAAGATTTTTTTTTTTTGAGATATTGAAAAATAATGTAAAACATGAATATAGTGATAATATATTTCTGAATGTTTTTTTTCAAAGAAATATGGAAAAATTGATGGGTTTTTTTCCCCCCTTTTAAAAGAAAAAGGATAATAAAATAAATCGAGCTTGTATTATTTGAGAGGAAATCCCTACGGGATTGAGAGATAGAACTATCTCGAATGGATTAGGATGAATAAATATCGGGAGAAATACCGTTATGGTCGAATAAAATACGTAGATTCTTTATTTGTTAAAGCTTGGGTAATCTATTACGAGACGTTCTTGTATCATGTTCAGTCATGTGTACTTGATGGATATGGTTATATGCTTAGGGATGTTTCAGGGTTAGGTCTTTCTTTTCTTTGTCTGTGTTTTGATCTTATCAGCACCGACTGGGTTCATGATGGATTCAATAATCCGTTTTAGATTCATTTCCTATTAAATTTCGAGTGACTTTGGGTGATTCTTTAAAGCGCCGTGATATACTGGTTAGGGAGAACTGTGAGGTTTTAGGGCTGTATGTTATATTCGTTATTTTTATATTATTATCTATTGTAGGGTTTCCCGAACTTTTTACGTTCACGGCAATTTTGGGAATCGGATTGAATTTTCAAGTATTATCTATCGTATTCTTGGTTAATATCGAGAAACTAAGAGGCACCATCAGTGTCATCACATAGTTGTTGGAATCACAGCTGTAAATTATTTAAGTTACGGTGAATGTAATAAATCGGTTATTATGTATACTTGCCAATCATCTTGATAAGTTTGATCAATGTTTAACTTTTACCGGTGAATATGCATAATACCTAAGCGACATTGGTAAATTTAATAAGTGCCTGGAATTTATTGATTTCAACTGTGATTATCTCAATGATTCATCCCCGACCCATCCTGAAGGTTATACGTGGTATAAGGGATATTTAGTAAATCTGACGCTACATTCCTGCTCAGTGCAAAAAAACTGGAAGGGCGAAACGGGATAAATCCCGAATCGAGTGCCATTGACGTCTGATTAAGGCGAGAGAGGTGCCACTCTCTTATTCTCCGTCGTTCATCTGTGATTATGCATAATACCCTGGCGTAAATGATGGATTTGATGAATATGAAACGAATTCTTAATGAGCCTAGTATGTGCGATGACTGTAGTCAGACCCCGATACAATGATACAATACATGTATTAACTACCATGTGTAGTGTATCATATACTACAATTTATTATGTTATCAATGGCGTTTGGGTACTGTGCATAATCACCGCTAAAAGTGATCAATTTAATAAAATGTGTCGAATTTACCATAATGATCAGTGATTATGCATATAATCGAATTTATCACATTAACCGTAACATATATCTTAACGCCAAGGGAAGTTGCCACGACAGCCAAAAAATTGTCAAAGGAAAGTTTCCATCTTTCACTAAAATTACTGAAAAATTCCAAATGGCAGGAAATAGACGTCCACTGCAATCTAAATGGTTAAAAATGCAATTCACGTATATGTGTTGTGATATTGAATGATATGAAATATATTCATATCGCAATAATAAATCAAGATAGTCATTCTGTATGAAAAACAACATTTGTTTTATCTTTAATTCGAACTAAAATGACCGAAAAAATAAGTTACATGATTATTTTTTTATTATTATCGTTATATAGTAGAAGTCCATTATAACGACAGCTCACAATCTCAGAAAAAATTGTCGTTATAACGGACTTCTCGTTCATAGAGAGCGTTTTTTTTTTGTTTTTTTTTGCAGCATTAGCTCTTTGACATTCACCTGCAAGTCACTCGTTGTATCGAGATTCTCGTTATAGTCATACTCGTTATAACGGACTTTTACTGTATTTATGTTACAACCAAAGCCCAAAATCAGGCGATTCGCACTAGGCCAATGTCCAAAATACTGTGGAATTTCGAACATTGGCCGAAAGTGGCTGGATATCCCTATAATATCGATATCAATCATCTAAGTTATCGATATTCCAATCCCTTTGATCGTAAGAGTTGCCATAGCTAACAATAATTATAAATGGCCATAATTATCACATAAAAATTCACCAACTTAGATGACCCTTAACCAAGCCTTTTCTTTGGCAAGAGATCTCCATCCACTTCACGAACAAGCTAGCCAAAGTGGGAAATACGGACTTTGTCCAAGTCACCTGGCTGACCAGTTCACAAGCTGACCGATTTCAGGCTTTGGCAGTAATATTTATATTTATTATGATTCCTTCTTATTTTACTTTTCATAATTAGTCTCTTTATACAGTTTTCTGACCTCACAAAAATATTCCGTTGTTTGTTTTATTTCATATTAAATAATAATCCATTAAAAATTTAATTTTTTCTACGAAATCTAAATATTCAAAATATCGACACTGAAATTTTAATATTTTCAAACGTAAATGCTAAAAAATTGACGAGTATCGTCTGGAAATAAATTCTGTAAAAATTGGATTCGGATCTAAAAATAAGATACAGAACTGAGTAGACAGAGAAACAATTACTCTGAAAAAGGGTTCTTTTTCCTTTTTTTCCAGGTTTTTATGTTTATTTTTTTTTTTCCTTCTTTCCCATCACAAACAACAACAAACAAACAACGTCGGTGAGAGGAGGAAAAAAATAAATAAACAACAAAAAATTTCCTATTTCCAGTTTTTCCCTTTTTTTTTAAAAAAAAGGGAGAAAAATAATAACAATAATAATAATAGAAACAAAAAGAATTGGTTTAAGGTAAGAAACGAATGAAAAACAGCAAATTTATCAGGGGAATGTGAATATTTTACAATCTAATTATCTTTGGGTATTTTTTCATGTCTTTTTAGAATTAGAAATAAAATTACTTTATTTTCTTACCGAATTGATATCGTCAACTTGAAGAAAATTGAAACCAATGAACTAATTTGTTTCAGATAAAAAAAAAATCCATCAAAATTCAATTTCATTATTTAATGAATTCATGTAATTCGATCATGTTTTCATCATCTTAAGTATGTTTTTAATTAATAATATTAATTATCATGTGTATGACTTTTATTTCGATGATAATTGCCATGATCTATTGATGTGTGTATTGTTTTTATTAACATCTGATTAAAAATTTTGTGTTTTTTCAGTCATTTAAAAAACTGCATTGACGAAAATTTAAATTAAATACTCTAGCTATTACTGTAATATATATATAAATGGTACGGTAAATGTGTGATAAATCCGGTTATTGTACATAACAGGTTATCATGCATAATCACCGAACATTTCAGTAAGTTTGATAAATTTCCCTAAGTTAATCACTTTTAGAGGTGACTATTCTTAGTACCCAAGTGTCGTGGGTAAATTTAATAAGTACTAAAATATTATAACTTTTACCGGCGAAACTATGCATGATACTGAAGCGTCGCGTCGTTTGCAAACATGATAAATCATACTATATGATATACCATACATGTATTGTAATTCATATACATGTAATTCATACACATGTATTGTATCATTGTATCGGGATACGATAGCAATACATGATATCGTTATATTGGGGTCAGAATATATTCATTAGACATACTAGAATCATTTAGAATATTCTTCATATTTATCCAATTCACCAATTTTATTGTGTTATTATGCATAATCACACATAAAGGTGATAAGTTTCAAGTAAGTATTTATCAAATTTAGCAACGTGACGCTTATATATATATCCTGTAAAAGTGATAAATTTTTCAATCTTGGAAAGTTTACGCATAAACCGGTTATTATGTATTATGGTTGATAATTTATCACATTTGCCGTAACATATATATTCAAATTGGGGAATCTTGCTCGCATTGGTTTATGGTGTCATATTTCTCTGTGAGTAATTATCACCATTCACCATGAAAATGTTCTGCGTGAAAGTTGATTGCTGGTACCAATTTAACTGAAAGATGGACAGGAGTAAATTAATACACCGAATGCATCGATGTAGAGGATGGGCGAAAAGTCCTATACACATTTTAGAAATTTATAATTAAAAAAATCAACCAATTGATATAAAAAAATGTGCGGTTTGCACTAAAATACCTATCATGGCCTAGAGCAGTGTTTCACAACGTGTGGTGCGCGGACCCCCAAAGGTCCGTGACATTAAAAAGTGGAGAAACACTGGCCTAGAGCTTTTATTTTTGATAATTTAACAGAATTTTCAAAATTTCATCAACACATGAAGCTGTATAATAAAAAAACTAATCTGAAGAAACTTCGTAATCACATCATGAAAACTAAGAAACATTCGCTGTAACTTCAAAAGAATTCTGAAAACTTCTAGGTTTTCCTTCTTTACCTTCAAGAATTGAATATAATGGCACATGCACCTCATAAAAATTAGCCGAGTTACTTCGAACAAAGAATGGACAGAGAAAAGCTAAATTGTTTTAACCTCTCCTTCCTATTTTTGGGATTCCCCATTATACGCATGAGTTATCTGATGATTTCACTCGGCTTTTGTTTCCTCGAAGTGACTACCCGACACAGCTTAAACTGCGATCACAAGTCAAAGGATTAGATATCGACACGGATTGGTTAAAATCCTGAATTTAACCAATCCGTGTCAATATTCAGTTCTTTCACCTGCGGTTATAGTTTAAACTCTGTCGGTGAATACGGCCCGAAGAGACCACGGTACCAAAACTTAATTCTGCCACGAAGCTGGACTGGAAGAGATCTCGGCAACGATAAGTCCAGTGGAAAGTTCTGGTGTTCGTTCATTCATTCGTTCATTACCAAAACTTACAACTCAAAATCATTTCTGAATGATAACCCTTTAAGTGGGTTTTTAAAATTTTCCTGATCTGCATTATATAACTGCCTCATTTGAAATTGTGGAACCTTCACAAACTGCTTTATCTCCCCCCCACCCCCAACAAGAAAATTTACTTCACCCATCGCTTTTATTTTCCTCACTATGATACAGAAACACCGGTCGTGACGTGTGTGGGGCTTTCTAGGAAGAGGCATACTTTCCAAAAAAATATTTTTTTATTATTTGTACTGAGCGTATATTTCTTTACAGTGCTGGAATAAAGCAAGGGGAAGAAACGCATTTTTTTTTCTCGCTCCATCTCTTATCTAACCTTGAACAAGAGTTGACTCCGCCCACTAGCAGTTGATTGATTGGGGGGGGGGTGGGAAACACACTTTACTGTAAAAACACCTTCAACGTGTTTTTAGAAGGCGAGGTATTTCTGGGTGACTGAAATAAAGCAGAGCAAGTTTGACGAGATATCTCGGCATTGCAGCTGAAAGGGTTGAAATATCATGCTAAAAAAAACTTTCCGATCAGCGTGAGAATGTTGACGAGTCCATACAGATGCAGTGAAAGTGAGCAGTGATATAACATGTGAGACTTTCAACTGTTCAGTTGGTCAACTAAATCACTTTGTTATAATACGAAATTCTATGCAAAAATCTCTCAGAGTACGGTGAGGCAAAAATCAATTTCATGACTAGAGTTCTGTTCATTTGTTAGTATTAAAATAAAACGACCTAACAGACGTATTAATGAAGATGAAGTAGGAATTTATACAATTTTATAACCTGACTCAGGAAAAAAATGGAAATTTGTTAATATGGCCATTGTATACGATCAAGTTATTAATAACAAACTGGAACTAGCAGTGTTTTGGTATTTCTCTTACATTTGTGATAATAAATACTCATTATTATCATTTTTATATTCATTGATTTCGCATTTACACATCTAGAAAATTCATTTCGAGAGATTCAGGCTTCTCCCCAAGAATTATAATTTTCATTCATTTTTGTCATCTAATATAATCACTAATATGAAAGAGTGCAAAAATCATTTATTTCTAGTATAGATTTATTGATTATTTACCCATAAATTGGATTGTCCGAGCCTTCCGTAAATGTCAGAAATCTATAAAACGGAAAATTGACAGTTAAATTACCATAGAGTACCAAATCTATGAAAAATATAAATATACGGTATTTCTTGGTTCATACAACGCGGGGCTTACATTTTAAAACTAAATTTCAAGGATTGCGACGCTTACTTCAATATGTCACGTACGTTAAATTTATTGTTTCAGAAAACACTACCACCAAGAAATAAGTATAATCATCATCCTATAATATTCAAACTAGTAATTAAAATTTTTCAACTATACAGAAATGCTTG
This sequence comes from Pholcus phalangioides, assembly GCF_987345545.1. Taxonomy (NCBI): domain Eukaryota; kingdom Metazoa; phylum Arthropoda; class Arachnida; order Araneae; family Pholcidae; genus Pholcus; species Pholcus phalangioides. The sequence goes on from NW_028301606.1 coordinate 6,048,029, forward strand.
TATTCAACAAGCATTTCTCTTTAAATTATAGAATGCAAGTACGTATAATATTTTAATGTAAATTAAAATATTTATCCTGGAAAAGCGCAGTACTTACATTGAGCTCATAAATGCTATTCCCAGAAATTGATTATTTGAAAGTTTTCCTCTGAGGAAAATTAGATCCGCGCAAGGAATCGAAATTTGGAAATTTTGCTCGGTCCCATATACACTTATATATTAATAATTTATTTAAATTAATTTAGTTTAAAACAAATTTTCAAGTATTTAGAATAGGTCCTAAGCATTCAAAAAGCATTTTTAACAACAAGTTTGCTTTTAAAATGCAAGTATACAGTATTCAAATAAAAAAATTAATTTTACTCTGGAAAAATGTAGCGCTTAGAGTAAGCTCATGAATACATAAATTATGGGCATTCGAACGTTTATGGAAGAAATAATCAATTTATTTCTCATAAAATTGGCTATTTAACATTTTTTATTTAACAAAAATTTATATATTTTTTTAACAAAATGAGATCAAGAAAGAATCGAAAATCTTGTTAAAATTCAATCTAATAAAAAGTAATACTATATGTGCATATGTTACTGTAAATGTATTAAATCCGGTCCGATTATTATGCATAATCACCGAACATTTTGATAAGTTTGATAAATTTCTCTAAAATTACAACTTTTATCGCCGATTATGCATAGTTACTCAAGCGCCGTTGGTAAATTTAATAAGTACTAAAACAAATACATTTTTACCGGTGATCAGTGGCGTCGGAGCCGGGGGTGCTGTGGGTGCTAGAGCACCCACGGAAGTTTGTAAAATGGGTCCGAGCACCCACAGAATTGATTCAGAAATCGAAATTTCCTACATGGGACTCAAGACGAGCACCCACAAGTACATGAGCACCCCCACGAGCACCCGAAACACTTCCGACGCCCCTGCCGGTGATTGTGCATAATACCCAAGTCTCGCGTCCTTGGTAAACATAATAAATCGTACTATATGATATGCTTGCCATACATGATGATTCATGCATATATTGTATAACTATATCGGGATACGTAAAATTTGTTATCATTATATCGGGGTCCGATTACATTCAGCACACATACTAGACTTATTTGGATTTTTTTCCCCATATTTATCAAATTCCCCAATTACAATAGGGTATTATACATAATCACAGATAAAGGTGCTAAATTTCAAGTATTTATCAAATCTTTCAACGGCACTTGGTTATTATTCATATTCGCCGGTAAAAATGATAATGTTTCTATTATTTATCAAATTTGCTATTATGCATATTCGCCGGTAGAAGTGACAAATTTATCAACCTTACCACGGCGATTGGTAAGTATGCATAATAACCTGTTATTATGTATAACAACCGATTTATCACATTTACCGTAACACATATAAATTTCTCTCGGTCCAATACACACTTATGTATTGATGATTAATTTAAATTCGAAAGGACCGAATAATTCCCCGAGAGCTCTACGGTGAGTTTTAATTTTTCTCGTTATATTGTCTACATTTTGTATATATTATGTGATTGAGTTCATTGAAAAAAAATTAATTAAAATATTCACAATAAATTCCGAGTATTCATCAAGCATTTTTAAACAGTCATTCATTTGTAGATCACAAGCATATTTCAACAAAAATTTCATCCTGCAAATATGCATAGCTTACATTCAAAATTAAGCTCATAAATACATTTTTAATACTTATTTTACGTTCATTCCGAGAAATAGTTAATATTAAAACACAGGAAACATGCGAAGACGAGACATTTTTGACGGTCACTCAGTGGGTGCATATCCAAAAAAAAAGGGTTAGGTCTAAGTCTCACATTGAGGGGAAGGAAAAAAAGGGAAAGCAATAAACTAAGAAAATAAGAAATAAATAAATAAAAAAAGAGTGACCTACATATCAGATGACCTTGAAGGTGACAAGAAAAAGAACTATTTCTTTATTTGTCTGAAGAAAAATACCGTATATAAGAGAAGAACCTTCCTTGACTCTTTAAGCGAACTTGGGTCAGCGACCTCACGCTACAAGCTTGCAATGAAAACGGTTTTTTTCTTTCCTTTCGGTATTTTTTTCTGTTTTTTCTTATCATAATTTTCTTTTCTTTGACGTTCGTCGTGTCTCCAAAACCCTTGCAACCGGAACGAAAGGGTTCAAAGAAACCAAAACAAGGTCGCCAACATATTCGCTCGTTCGCGTGAACAACCTGTTCTTTGATTTTATTGGAATTCCAAACGAAATCGAGTGATTTATTGATCTATAGCAATGATCATTATAAAAATTTTAATCTCGATATGATTATAATTATTTTCGGAAAGAAGTAGGGATTTATAAAATGAAGTTTTTTTTTTGTTGTTGTTGCGAGATAATAAGTATAATGTAAAAATTTTCGTAAAAATTATATCCTTATATTTTTCATTGGAATGTTTTCAATATCATTAGTTCGTTTTTATGAAATAAATTCAGGAGTTTGAAAAGCAATATTACTTCAAAAAAAAACAGTATAACCTTAAAATATAATTACATGAAATTTTTATTTGTTTTACAAAATACCTAAATGATTTTACTGAAAAGTTAGAAAAAAGTGGAAACATTAAACTAAAACATTTAATACTACTAAAAAATACGAAATAATTTTAACATATCTTTTGAAAAGTCAGGGAAATGTTTTGAAAATATATCTTAAAATTTTTCGTTCCAGATATACATTAAAAATTACCGTAAATATATTCACCAAAATATCTCTAACTATTTTACTATTTTGTTAATAACATTCAAAAAAGCACCATAATAGTCTTCAATGAATTCCATTGTGAATGTTTCCTTTTAATAAAAAGTTATTCCAAAAGAAAAATTGTATTATAAGAATTTTGAGATATCACCAAATATTTTATATTATTAAATTTTCTTTTAAAAACTACAAAACATCAATTTTTTTTTTTGAAAGTCAAAAAGAAATAACATACCCTCAAAAACCTACTCAATCATATGATTGAGAAAATCTTATAGTATCATAAATGTGTTTCATTAAAAATATTTAAAATTAATTCAAGTTATTTTGAATATTTAGCTGCAAAAAAATTTTTATCCTTTGAAAAAACATCGAAATATATTTATTCATAATATTTATTTCTTACTTAAATGTTTTAGTATAATCACGAATATATCGTATTATAAGTCTGCTATTGAAGTTATTTTAAAATATTCTCAAATTTAGATACAGATAATTAAAGAATCAGGCAATGGTCTGTAAAGTTTTCAATAAAAACTCGAAATATCGTTATATGGTTTTATTAAAATGTTTCCAAAAATGTAGGTATTTTTTTTAATAATTATAGAAATTTCAACGATAATATTACTTAAATTGTATTATTGAATGTGTACATTATTATATTATAGAGTATTAACATTTCTGAAATTAAAATTACTATTTTTTATAAATATTAAAACTTTTTATTTTATTAAAATACCTAACATTTTTATCAACATGCCTTTTCAAAAAGTAACACTATCGTGTGTTTATTATTATCATTATTATTATCAAATTGCAATTCAAACCGTGTGAAACAATTTCGATTTAGATCTTTTTAAAAATTCAGTGATTCCTCGGCTGACGAATTTTTTGCTAACGAAGATTTTTTTTTCTCAATTTTTCTGGCTCAGCTAACGAACATTTTCGTTGCTATAGATCAGGCATCTTCAACTCATTGCTCGCGAGCACCATGGTGCTCCTTTAAGTACCCAGAGTGCTTGATGCTCGTGTCGGATTTCATTCTCGCGAGCACTTGATCAACGTTCTAATTAAACACCTTGGAGGAATTGCATTCAAGGTGTGCAATCATCGTCATTTCATGCATTCGTATGTAAAACTTGCCGTAAGGGTGCTCTTCTTTTGATGATGAGTACAAGCAGTGCTCGTGACTGGAAAAAGGTTGAAGATATCTGCTATAGATGCACCCGCTGACATAAAACAGCCGCGTCGTGAGCTGAATTTTAGCTCCAATCATCATCATCAGAATTTCGGTTACTCTAGTCCGAATTAATTCATATTTATCTCAGAATTTTTTCCAAATGTGGCTCCACTTCTCTTTCTGAAAGTTTTTAAACCATTTTACGAAGATTAATTTAAGAGAAAATGCATTGGAGGGAAAAGAAGGAGCGCCTATATGTTTCCAGAACGCGTTCTTTTGGCTCTAGTCTTTTATGATCAAACTGAACAGTATGGACATTTCAGGAGCTTATCTATTCCATCTGCATGTATCAGACACAGAAATCAACTGATAAAGTCACAAATGAATGGGGACACCTACGAACTCAACTGATAATGTCAAGTAGACTGTGTTTTTAGTGTTTCAAAAAAAACTTATTTCAAATTTTGAGCCGTTTTAGAAACAAATTAAACCTGTGGAAAATCACGTTTCAGCTAACGAACGTGATTCCGGAACAAATTTACTTCGTTAGCTGAGGTATCACTGTAATTTTTTCATTAATAACAATCTCCATACATAACCGTAGGATCAATGACAGTTTCTCCTATAATAACAAAATTTATCACGCATACTTCATAAATAATCATCATTCACACCAAAGTTGTATATAATGCCACATTTTAAAAATTTTGAATACGATAACAGTCGAGTTGATAGCAGTTACAGAGTCAATATCGGTTCATATCCACAACCAATCAATCTATATTTCACCACGATCTTGTTTTCTTGCTAATCGGACAAAATTTCAAGTCCTAACAGCGACGTTTATTTATTTATATAAAGGTCGAAAAATTCATTATTTACGTATATTGACAAATTGGAAGAACGGTGGTATTATTGTCAGTGGCTATTTTATGACTGACTGTCCTCTGTGATCTTCCTATCCGGAAGGAAATGTCTCATACCTCACGGGAAATAATAGGCATGGGAATAATATATTGCGCATATTTCATTTTTTTTTATAATATTATTATTCTATGCAGGACATAAATATGTCTATTCTTTCACCCCCTCCCCTCAATCCTCGTATGGCCAAGCCTTTTCTCCCGTAATAGTCCAGCAATGAAATGTATTAGTATCCAGAGGTCTGAGTATACGTATGTATATATATGCGACAGCGAATAGGCGTCGTTCACTTACGCGTCTCCTTATTTGCATTAAAGTAATACCGATGACCTCGTTGTTCAGAAGAGTGTAGCGGGTGGCCATTGCAATTGAGATGGAATATTTTATTTACTTATTTATTTATTTATGCGCTCGGAATTTTTTTTTTTATTGCCTTTTTTTTTGTTTGTAATTTTTTATTTATTGTATGATTTAGGTCAAATGCCCTGTTTCATTTTACCGATTAAATGAGTTGCATATCAAAAAACTACATTCAGTTCCTTTCAAACGTCAATAGTCAAATTGGGTACGTGCTAGTGATAAATAAACTTATATTTATTCATATGTTTATAACAACTATACTATTCATAAGAGTTCATTGTCAGTGGATTTCGCTGTATGATTTTTTTTTTGGGGACTATAAATATTTATATTCTGAAATGACCAGCACGTGACATTCGATGGCCGTATGGTCAACGCCTTTGTGTCTTTTTTGGATAAACAGGTCTCGAATATAGATTATACTCCAAACGTTATTTACGTATTTTTAAGTGTAATTTTCATCTGCGGACCCCTTGATCTATCGAATTATATAGTTGAATCCCGTTTTAACGAATACTGTTATAGCGAAAAAATCTCGTGTTAACGAATACTTTTATAATCCCCCAAATAAGTTTACATAGGAACAATGCGAAAACCGGGAATTCCTTTAGTAACGAAATTTCATTATAACGAAGTGATTTCTCCGGTCACTTGGAGTTCGTTATAACGAGATTCAACTGTATATCAAGAATCCCCTGCGGAGGGGGATTGCATAGTTTACGGGAGATTATAAAAAAAGTACATAGATTCTCCATACTGTTACGGAAACACATCTCTTATACTACCATTTCAAAATCATTATTCTAGACGTCCGAAATGCATCTAAGTGTGAAAATAGTTTTGAGAGAGAGAGAGAGAGAGAAACTGTCTCCCTAAAACCATTATTATTGATTAGACACCCATTACAAATGAACTATGAAAGCTGCTGCTCTAGATGTCCGAAACAGTCCGTAAGTCTGAAGTTGGGCAAACCAAAAATGTTGGTGATGAGACATTGATTCAAACAAACCAAGAAAGTATTTATAGACGCACAGATTAGATTAGAAGTCTGTCAATTATGGAGCTGAATCAGCTAAAAAATAATGATAATGAGACAATGAATTCCAAACCAACCATGAAAACCGCTGCCCTAGATGCCCGAAAGAGCCTCAAATCTGACGGAGTTCGGTAAGCAAAAAATTACGTTGACGATTCTAAACGTACCATACAAGTCGCTGCTAAATGTCCAAAACCTCCCGTAAGTCTGATAATTTACGGAGTTGAGAAAACCAAAAACGTTGCGGATGAAATATTGATTCCATACGAACAATGAAAGCTACTGCTCCAAATGTCGGTAACCGCCCGTAAGTCGATAATTATGGAGTCGAGCAAGATAAAAATTATTATTGTGAGACATCGATTCCAAACGAACCATGAAAACCGCTTTACACTTCCGGGATAGTCCGTCCGTTGGAGCTGGATCAGCCAAAAATTTTCCTGATGATACCAAACGAAAAATTAAAAACGTTCTAGACGTCCAAAACAGCCTGTAAGTCTGACAATTTAGACCAGTGGTTCTCAATCTTTTTTGACTCGCGGAGCCCTATTCAGTATATAAATTTTATGGCGAAGCCCTGTTTGACTCGGAGAGCCCTTTTTTGTACATAATTTTTATGGCAGAACCTGTAGGCCCCTTTTATTTATTTATCAAATTTACTGATTCATATAATTTTCCTCGAGTCACCGCAGAACCCCTGGGAGGTACACACGGACTACCGGTTGAGAAGCCCTGATTTAGACGTTGGTCGAGTCAAAAATATTGGTGATGCGACACCGATTATACACGATCCATGAAAGTCAATGCTCGTTAGTCTGGAGCCAAAAATGAGATGGAGGAGTGGGGAACAATGATTATAATACCGTATATTTCTGTAGGTGCTTATATATTATGTTCTGATCAAGATTCAAGCTCCGGATCAAGACTATGGTGAACCTAGAAAACTGGATACTATTACAAAAAATAACTAGCTCTACACACGATCTTTTTCCTTGATCGTGACATCAAAGAATGTGGTGTTTTTTTCACATCAATGATAATCTCTAAAGATTTAGATTGCACTGTACAGTGACATCATCTGCATTACTGTCCCTTATGAGACACCTTAGGGTTCAAATAAATATCGGACAACTGACTGTCTTATTACAAATTACAATATAAATTTAACTGCTTAGATATTGCGGAGGTAAACACTTCAATTAGCATAACTGTGTGCTCGAGTGAGAGGGAGTGTATATTAGCTTCAATCGGGATATCGATCCTAATCAACACTAAACCAACAACACCACGGAAGACATTTTCGAGGACAATCAAGGAAGGATTTGGGTATTACAGTCTTCCAATCATAACACACTAGACGGTATCCCACTAGGATGACAATGGATTTTCATTGTCGAAATATTCCATCAATCAGATAATAATAGCGTATCGGACAAGCATTTGAACATTTCCGCGTGTATTAGAACGAAACAAATATCTACAGCATTTTCTTTTTTTATTCATTTCTAGACCAGAAGTAAACACAGAATGCCGGTATGCAAATTAATCTGCAGAAATGAACTCGCTATCAACCACGGAAATGCCAATCAACAACGTTCCGCAGTATTTTATTTTTTTGTACTTTTCCATACGCACGACATCAAGATGTAACGTCGGAAATCCCTAAGTGGCAATTTTTTCTTCATTTGCTCTCCAGCTGAACACAATCACCCATAAAAATTCAACAATAAAATGAATTCCCAGGAAAACTGGGTGTGGTCCATGTTAAGAAAAACACGCGCTATTTAATATATGCACGTGTATTTTCTAGCAGATAACAATACAAACACACATTCGTAATGGTTAATTACTTTGGTAGATGTAGCAATATACTTAATTGCTTGTAGCTCACTGGGTAATAACTGACATTAGAATAATGTTATTATATATAAAACATGTATCTCTCTCTCTCTCTCTCTGTGTGTGTGTGTGTGTGTGTATACGTAGAAGAGGCTTGTGGAAATTCTGGCATTATTGTTCTCGGCAGAAATCGAGCGCAGATGCGTCCGTCACACGCGGTTCGGACTTGTGGTAGTGTGGTGGTGGTGGTAGGAATGAAATTAGTTGCATCCACATATACAAGAGAGAAAGAGAGAGAGAGAGAGTGAGTGACCACTACACACCACCACCACCACTCGCTAACTGACCCACGTTATCTCTTTCTGGAGCATCTGTTGCCATTTAACGTAACCTCCAAATCGAACCGCTGATGATAACTTTATGTATTTCATTCTCTGCCTCTAATCGGTTATTGTTATTGTAATAATTCTCCTAACTTGCAAAATCAGTTGTTGGCTATAATTAGTAATACCGCGTTAGATCTAATTACGTACAAGTCCTCGTCTCCGCAATAACCAATGATAAGCTTGATCTTCTGCCAGGGGTTCATCAATATTTGACTCTCGTGCTTCCCTTATATCACTGCTAATTTTCCTTGAAGCGAGATGAAATTATGTAAATTATACAGTTTAACCCGAGTCAATGATTCAGCCATTTCGACTGATTATAATAGTAGTATGTATTTCGGTACTTTTTGGGAAAATATCAATTAGATTATTTTATGATTATTTTATTGCTTGCAAAACACTAGCCACATTCAGGTCCATAATTCAGGAAGGGTTGAACATCGCTGTTAGATATATCACGTTCAGAATGACTTTATCAGAGCTGGACAAATCCTAGGAGCCAGGTCACCATGGTGACTAAAAAATAGGTATTTGCGCCTAAAATTTTCTTTGTGTAGTTAACAAATTGCAGTAAGAAATGTTTGAAATTTATAGGACCATATCGTACCAACATGAAATAGGGTCACTATGGCCTAGAAAAATTAAAAGATGCATTATTTCGGATCTTTTCCTCCAGATAAAAAATTTTTGGAGAATAAAATTTTTTACTGACTCTTAGATTTTTCTGCGATTTGTCCAGCCCTGGATTTCATGAGGAAATATCGCCATTAATGTGGTTGGAAACGGGCGTGTCCATATTCAGTGTTTCTCAAAATGTGCGTCGCGGCTCTTAGGTGCGTAATGAAGGGAATCACGGCAAGCTGGGGATATGAATCTGTGTGCTTATTCATGGTTCGAAATGATTCTTCTATAAGTGAAAATATCTAGTGAACTATTCGGGGACGTCGTAAATTAACCATGGCTTGGGTGAGGGAGCCACGGATGACAAAAGTATGAGAACCACTGTCTTAGTCCATGCTGAAGCACCTAGAGAGACGGGTGGACTCATCATCTTCCATCTTGGAGCGGCCAAAGTGACGTCTAATCATTAGAAAAAAGCAGGATAGGGAGCAAGAAAACAACGACTGGCTATAGAGATATCTATACCTTGTCCTCCTAACCAGAATATGGCCCACCGCTCTGTCTCAACGAAGAGATTTTAGCAGATGATTGAAGAAGACCTGTGGACCATGCTGAAAAATGTGCGTGTATGTGTTCTGAACATATCGTGAAGTTTGTTTCTGTGTAATGCTCAGCAACTCTGAGCGTAAGCGGTCATCAATCAATCAATCAATCTGTGTAATGTTTGCTATGGTTCTGCCACCTGCCATCAAAGTTTCTAACTTCGAATGAGGTGGGATGATCGAATAATTGTACCGGCGCCTGATACTCTCTGTGGTGGGACTTTATCAACTGGGAAATCGGATCGCATTCGCGCCTCGAACTTGGGAACCACAGTAAACCAACTTCAGCCGAAAGCAATCTATACTAGAGTATCTTTTTTTAAACTTGTTTTCGCACATGGTTCCCTTTGGACTGTATTTTCTCTTCGTAGCTCTCCGTCATTAGCCCCGAAGCGAGACAATCTACTTATTCAATTGATTTTGTCAGTTTCCGAATCCGTGGGATAGAGATGAGTGAGTTCCCCTCTTCTTTTGATCCCCCGGATGGCAATCTCAACATAGCCGGGCAGGCATAAATTCAGGGGCCCCCACACTTAACAGGGAACAACAGCTCACATATTCCCATATTCACATCCTCACTCTTGAAAATTATTATACCAGATCAGGTAGGCTTCCGATAGACATGAGTTCCCCAGCAATGGCCCATGCATCAAGATAACCTTCGTTCTACGGGCAGCTATACTCGCTTCTATAGAAATCGCTAACTTTTTCCCACCATATTTCACTTAAAAGCTTAATTTTATCACGTCCAAGTTTACTTTCACAGCTTTCTGTGCCCCCCACCCCCCCCTAATTACTTGCCATGGTTTCGCTTCCACTCGACGAAATAAAAATTTCATGCATCGAAAGAGTGAAAATGCAGTGGACTTCGTTGTATAAAAGAAATAAAATTCCAAAGTCCATTAAAAAATTGATCAAAATCCACTAAATTTTTTTCCCCAATTTCTTAATTCTTTTTTCCTTTAAAAAAAAATTCCAAAAACAATCAGAACTCATTACGATCAATACCTATTTCAAATCAGCAAAATTCCATTCCCAAATACCTCAAAAAAAAAATTAAAAAAGTAATTTGAACCGTATGATTAAAAATTCCTTTTTAGCATCTCAATTACTTATAACACACTCAAAAAAAAAAGAGAGATAAATTTAAAAAAAAAATTCAAAACAATACAAATAATAATAATAATAATGGATGTTAGTCAGAATATGAAAATTCCAAACATCACATTTCAGGAATGTTATCCGCGGATATATAAAGCCGTTTCTTCTATCTTCTTCTTATATTCATACTTAATTTCTTCTACTTATTATTATTATTATTATTTCGAACTGTTCATGCCATAAAGAATGAAGTATTTTATTGCTTTTGATCTGAGAGAAAGTAAATGGATCATTAAATGAATTCACCATAAAAAAAAAATAATAATAATAAATGTACTCGTAAATAAAGTAGAAGAATAATACTTAGAAGTAAAGGAAGGGAAAAAAAAATAAGAAATAAGCAAATAGTTTAATGTTCTCAGATCAAAAGAAAAGAAACGAGTTTCTAATAATATTGCAGGGATCACTGCATCTCATAAAGTCACGAGAATACGAAAAAAAGTGGAATTTTCCGGAAAAAAAGAAGTCTTTGGAATTTTTATTCCCTTCTTATATATATCTTAAGGAGAGATAATGCCCCGGATTGTATTTTAATGAATAAATTCTTCAGCTACTTTACTGCCATTTCTATTCCTATCTTTCTTCTTCTATCTTCTGTTTTTTTTCCCCGAGAAAGTTCTTCTTCCACGCTGTTTTTTTAAAGAAAAAAGAATTATTGGTGGAAAATAAGAAAAAAATTGGTTATTTTTTTTTTAAATAGATAAATTGGATGATATTGTATTTGAACTGTTTCAAGTGGATGACTTGACCGGAACTTTATTATAATATTGCGTTCGTTAATCCTTTGATTGTTATTGTTATTGCTGTGATTGGTTATTGAGGTGTCCTCTGGTACTGAGTTTTTTTTTTTTTTTTTTTTCAATGGAATGGAGGTTATTTTTAGGAATCTATACGTATGCATTGTTCATGTATCAGACTTGGACTAGGGAATCAACTTTTAAATGACGTAAGTCGGTAAGTTATAGGAGGTAACAAATAGTTTTTTGCCATTTTCCGGATTTAATTGTAATTTTTTTTTACTGTTTTGATTCATGAAGTTTCATCTCGTCAGCAACTAGTCATTTCTTGGATGATTCTTTGATTTACGTTGAAGAATCATGCAAGCGCCTTAATTCATATTCTTCAAGAACTTAGTAACGTATTTGCAGCACGGGACCAAACGTCAACAGAATTTATTAAAAGATCAAAATTTTTTACACAAAGCTCAAACCGAGCACCTACAGGTCTAAAATTATTCTAACGATTCTGATAATTGACATCCATGTTCGTTATAAGAATTATTTTTTCCTTTTATTTGGTCGCTTACTTATTTGGGAGATTTATCTCTTGTAGCATTTTTTGTGTTAGTATTTGGGAAGGATACAGCGAGTAGATAAACCTAACAGTATTGAACCTTTTAATGGATTTTGAAGAAAAAAATGAGTATTATCTACAACTGATGACAGATTGACAATTGTAGATTCTCTGAGATTTAAGAAGTTCGTTTCCGAGCAAAATAGTGACACTAATCCGATCGTCGAAGGTTTCAGTAGTAAAAATTTTTTTCAACTTCTTCTGTGAGAACTGCATTTTCGTGTTGAAACACTGAATGAAGGTAAATATCAAAATTAAGCGTAGAAGAAAGAATAAATTCAGAACGGAAAATTATTACAGGCCTCTGTTTGAATTTGGGCCGTGGATCTGGCAACCACCTGTTATATAAACACATTA